>NC_057798.1:505758969-506058969 GCF_018294505.1 Triticum aestivum | reverse complement strand
ATGCCCTTGCAATGCGGCTGGTCAAAAACCCAGCCCTCGTGTAACACGGCATAAATCGCGAACGATTCTTAGTATGACACTGAGTCACCGGATCGCTGACCTACTCTCGCTTATCATGACAGTCAGTTTTTGGCTTTCTCTACTGAGGTACTTAACCGGATGAACCAGAAATACAATCGTAGTAGTTCTCCCTTTACTACCTTAGCCAAACTTGCAAAACGTAAGGTGGCAAACACAGGAGCCGGGCAACCCAACTATAGACCAAAGACATGATTCACAGCTGATGCATATAATGCAATATCCAGAACACCAAAGAGTTCCCTATAGGTGTTCGGACTTTAAGAATGTTGCGGGGCCGAATACAGCCCCTGGTATGAAGGACATGTCAAACCAAGTATATATGTCAGTTGAATGTAAGTAGGAAACACAGATGAATAGGTAATAGCAGGACCCAACTGTCGGTGTCAAAATCGGCGGATCTCGGGTAGGGGGTCCCGAACTGTGCGTCTAAGGCTAATGGTAACAGGAGGCGGGGGACACGATGTTTACCAAGGTTCGGGCCCTCTCTATGGAGGTAATACCCTACTTCCTTCTAGATTGATCTTGATGATATTAGTATTACAAGATTTGATCTACCATGAGATCGAAGAGGCTAACCCTAGAAGCTGGCCTATGATTATGATTGTTCTTGTCCTACGGACTAAACCCTCCGGTTTATATAGACATCGGAGGGGGTTAGGGTTACATCAGGTCGGTTACAGAGAAGGGAATCTACATATCCGAATCGCCAATCTTGCCTTCCATGCAAAGGAGAGTCCCACCCGGACACGGGAAGAAGTCTTCTATCTTGTATCTTCATAGTCCAATAGTCCGGCCAAAGTATATAGTTTGGCTATCCGAGGACCCCTTAATCCAGGACTCCCTCAGTAGCCCCTGAACCAGGCTTCAATGATGATTGAGTCCGGCACGCATATTATCTTCGGCATTGCAAGGCGGGTTCCTTCTCGGAATTCTCCAGAGTACTTGTTGTGATGAGCTGTGTCCGGCTTCCCATTTAATGTGGCACTCATCGGCTTATGTACCTTAATAATATCGGTCTCCACGTGTCGAGCGAATGCGAGAGGCCGGGGCGTTTTTACACTCGCCACCCTAACCATGTAAATAAATCGTCTATTAAAGAGACGGGGATCTTTAGATCCAAATCACACCACCTTCCCCGAGCGAGGAATCATCAGAGCGCGCCCGAAAAAACCATTCCAACATGGCCGGCCACCGCAGCTCTTCCTCCTGCCCTTCTAGCACCAAGCCAGGTGATTGGTAGAAGTGCACCGTAACCCACGGTCAACTGGTGAAGTTGCAAACCTAGGGGTTCCTCCCACCTGCATACCTAGTCCCCGTCCAAGCCGGATTAGCCACTTTTGATGGCGGGGAGTGTCGGTGTCAAAACCGGCGGATCTCGGGTAGGGGGTCCCAAACTGTGTGTCTAAGGCTAATGGTAACAGGAGGCTGGGGACACAATGTTTACGCAGGTTCGGGCCCTCTCGATGGAGGTAATACCCTACTTCTTGCTTGATTGATCTTGATGATATGAGTATTACAAGAGTTGATCTACAACGAGATCATAGAGGCTAAACCCTAAAAGCTAGCCTATGATTATGATTGTTCCTGTCCTACGGACTAAACCCTCCGGTTTATATAGACACTGGAGGGGGCTAGGGTTACACAGAGTCGGTTATAGAGAAGGAGTTCTATACATCCGAATCGCCAAGCTTGCCTTCCACGCAAAAGAGAGTCCCATCTAGACACAGGACGAAGTCTTCAATCTTGTATCTTCATAGTCCAACAGTCCGGCCAAAGGATATAGTCCGGCTGTCCGGATACCCCCTAATCCAGGACTCCCTTAGTAGCCCCCGAACCAGGCTTCAATGATGATGAGTCCGGCGTGCAGATTGTCTTCAGCATTGCAAGGCGGGTTCTTCTCCAAATCCAGAGTACCTGTTGTAGCAAACAGTGTCCCTCTTCCCATTAATGTTGTACTCCTTGACTTATGTGCTTCAATAATGGCTATTTCCACGTGTCGAGTGAATACGAGAAGTCGGGGCATTTTTGCATTTGCCACCTTGGCCTCGTAAGCCAACCGTCTATTTGAAGAGACGGGGATCCTCATATCCAAATCTCACCATCTTCCCTCTAGCAAGCATTCAATTGAGCGCGCCCAGAAAAACCATTCCATCATGGCCGGTCGCCGCAGCTCCTCCTCTCGCACCCTTAGCTCCAAGGCGGGTGATTGGGAAAAGTGTTCTGTCCCTCATAGCCGATTAGTAGAGTTGCAGACCCAAGGGTTCCTTCCACCTGCATACATGGTCCCAGTCCAAGCCGGACTAGCCACCTATAATGGCGAGGAGCAAGCGGAGAGCTTTCCTAACCCATCTCAGGGGGAGCGGGTATGCCTTGTCCCATATTTGCTGAGGGGACTCGGGTTTCCAATCCACCCGTTCCTCCGCGGGCTCTTGGAGTTCTACGGCCTCCAGCTGCATAATTTCACCCCCGCCTCCGTACTGCACATCGCAGGTTATGTTGCCCTTTGCGAGCTGTTTATGGGCTGCGAGGCTCATTTCGAGCTATGGAAGGGGCTATTCTGCCTCGTCCCTCATAATCAAGAGGGATCATATATTAAGTGGGCGGAGCCGAAATATGGCGCGTCGCCCAGACCGAATACTTGGCCGGCACTCCAAAGAAGGCATCCGAAGACTGGCCTTCGGAGTGGTTTTATGTAGAGGACGTACCCCTTCCGGACCCAATCCGGACGGGTCTTCCTGAGTTCACTAACGCTCCGTTGAAGAAACGCCAAAGCTGTCGCCCTCGGATCCCCCAGGAGGAAGATGACAGAGAAGTCCACTACCTGATGGGCAGGATAAAAACACTGGCCCAATCAGGACTGACAATAATTGAAGTTATGTCAATATGCATAAGGTGGGGGGTGCAGCCACTTCAATATCGGGGGAAACCCATGTGGCACTTCAATGGAGAAGATGATGCCACCCGCTGCGGTCGTAAAGGTCCGGACTCTGCCACCGCTTTGGCGAGAATTTTGTCCAATTTGTACAAAGGAGAAGAAGAGGAGTTCCTCCGCATCAAACCACGGGATGGATTTTCCATGTACAACCCCCCAAGCTGGGTAAGCCGTCATCCTTTACTCAGCTCTATTTATTCGTGCATCCCTTGTTACAATTATTAACCTTGCTATTTCAAAGTAGGAACTGAGAAAGGTCGTGAAAGAGTTCAACAGCCCATCTCCGCAGCCAGAGGATCCTGGCCGGGCTCTTGACCCCGAACTTGAAGAAGATTCGGATATATCTGTGGAGCTTGTCGATGGGACATTTTACCAGGCAAGCTATGATGGCACCTTGGTGGCCATCATCGCCGATTACCGCGGACTACTCCCCTTGTCACACGTAAGTAAAGCCGAGGCCCTAACTTTCCAAGAAGGATTCCTTCTTTATACCATACCTTACGCATATATATTATACCTTTATAGAAACGGCTACCGTGACGCAGCGCCGAGCCCCTGGGGGCTCGTCAGCAAAGGGCATCCAGGCCAGGCAGGCTTAAGAGGAAAGCGGTTAGGATTGAGTCGCCATCTCAGAGGTATAATTTAAAACCTGCTCCGCGACTATCATCTTTGAAATGTAACAGCGTCCATTATGTCCTAGCAAAAAGAGTAGTTGCCGGACTATATCCGGAGAACCTGCAGGCCACGCCTCCACCAGCCGGTTTCCAGAACCAGCCTCATGGGTGGAGGCTAATGTGGGGACAACACCAAATTTTCCTCCTACAGAGGATGCGGACAGGTTCTCCGCTATGAATTCCGAAGTGGAGAGTGCCATGAATCACCGGTGCAGACGGGCAGTACTCCGCGATGGTATTTTTTCCGAAGAGGCGTTCAATGCCTTCAATTCAGGAGACGCATATATCCGCGCTGCTCAAGATGGACTCGCCAGAGTGACGAACCAATATGCAAAGGATGTACGGGTAAGAAAATTTAAAAAGTATGTATATCAGTAGCCCCCGAGACTTGAAACAATTGGCACAACTGATTTAAGGATCATTGTATGCACAGGTTCTCGTGGATAAGAATTCCCATTTATCTCAAGAGCTAGAAGAATGTAAGGCCCAGCTGAGGGCCACACTTGCCAAAATAGAGGAATCCAAGAAGGCCTCATCTGGTAATACTTGTCTCAATCCAAGTACGTACACTAGTTAATATTTGGCATGCTTTTAGAAATCTAACAATAGATTCCGCAGACAATCCTGGAGAGAATCCGGAGATCGTATGAGAGGATGAGACGCATGCTCAAAGACAGCTAAAGGCTGGCGAGCGTGTGCTTACACAGGTTAGGCGGGAGAAAAACAATCTCCAAGATGCCAATGTCCGGCTGGGCGTTGAATTAGCAGATGTTCGGGCCCAGCTTGCTGACTCCGTGAAGGAGAATAGAAGGCTTCGACGCGGCATTTATAGTAAGTGCTCAAATGAAGTGCAGTATAGTTCAGCGAAGAAACCAATTGACAGAGTTATGTCTATAGGTATGCTGATAGGTCGTCCTGAAGAGGAGATGCCCGGATCCGCAGGCGATCTGCTGCAAGATCTCTCACAACTGCACGAACGAGTTCGGCAGGTGATGCAGGGTATTACCCAAGCCTTGTGGCCATCCGCTTCCCTGTCAGGAGGCATGGGGGAGCTTTTGGATATGCTCAAGGGAGCACGGCGGCGCTTCCGATTATGGAAGATATCGACCTGCCGACAAGGTGCAAGGGAAGCCTGGGCCATGGTGAAGACGCGATACGCCAAGGCTGACCCGAACCATATGGCCGAGGTTGGGCCGGTGGGGCCAGATGGGAAAGAGATTCCCGTAAGTTTGGTATATGACCAAGTAGAATTAGTCGCAAAGTATTCCCAACAGGATTGTAGGCTAGACAGCCTGTTGGATGGTATAGAAGAAGAATTTAGCCAGTCCAAGTGACTATGTACTTCAATGGACGTATGTAGTCCCTAGCCGGATTATAAATCATTTGTCTTGGCGGACCTTTTCGCTTCAGCCTCCGGACCCGACAGTCCGAAGTGTATCCGAATACCCACTCAGTTATGTAGAACCGGGGTATGCGTGGAAACCAGGCGTAGGGGTCATAAGTGCTTGAACAGACAAGTACCCAACTAGTTATGTTATATTACATGGTTAGTAAGAAACATCTTCCAGAGAGAATAGTTCCGTTAAGGGTTCCTTTCCCTGCGTACGCATGCATCAATGTGCATGCCCGAACTGCGAATAGAGACGCGGGATACAAAACATTTGGGGGTTTATGTAATAACAGATAAAAAACATCTTTTGTTCATCGACCGAATAATCCCTTAAGAATGCTAGCTTTCGGCTTCACCCAGTCTGAGGTACACATCCGGCTAACCCGGTAGTAACAATCGCAGAGGTGCTCCCCTTATGCCCTAGTCGAATTAACGGGAACGTAGGGCATAAACACAAGAGCCAGGCAACCCAGCATGGCCAAAACTTAAGTCATATCGGTGCATATAATGGTGAAGAAAAGGCACATATGGAAAGGTGATGCATATGTGGTGGGCATAAAGCCATGAAAATAATTATATTAAGCTTCCGTATAGGAAGGCCCCAGGTATATTGAGCACGCATAGTGCGGCCGCAGCGATCAAAGCATCCGTAAAGCATTTAAGGCTTTATGTGTGAAAAGAAAAGAGGAAGAGAAAAAAGGACATAATTAAAAAGGCGGAGGTAGGGGCACAAACTCTGAGTTCGGCACTAGGCGTAGAATCTTCAGAGTCTGGCCGCGTTCCATGGGTTCGGCTCGAGTCTGTTATCAGATGCATTACGCAGATGGTATGCTCCTCCGGTTAGAACTTTATCAATGATGAAGGGACCCTCCCACTTGGGCTTGAGCTTGTCCTTCTTCTTCTCCGGTAGGCATAGAACGAGTTCGCCAACGTTATAATTTTTGGCCCGTACTTCTCTGCTTTGATACCTTCGAGCCTGCTGCTAATAGAATGCGGAACGGGCATTTGCTACGTCACGCTCCTCCTCCAGGGCATCTAGATTGTCCTGCCGATCGAGCTCGGCTTATCTCTCTTCATACATGCGCACCCAAGGTGAGTCATGAATAATGTCGCAGGGCAATACCGTCTCTGCGTCGTACACCATAAAAAATGGTGTGTATCCGGTGGTGCGATTTGGCGTGGTCCGCAACCCCCAGAGTACGGAGTCGACCTCCTCGACCCAGTGTGTATCTGATTCCTTCAAGGATCGCACTACCCTATGTTTGATGTCGCTCATTGATACGTCTCAAACGTATCTATAATTTTTGATTGCTCCATGCTACTTTATCTACTGTTTTGGACTATATTGGGCTTTATTTTCCACTTTTATATTATTTCTGGGACTAACCTATTAACCGGAGGCCCAGCCCAGAATTGTTGTTTTTTTGCCTATTTCAGTATTTCGAAGAAACAGAATATCAAACGGAGTCCAAACGGAATAAAACCTTCGGGGACGTGATTTTCTCACCGAACGTGATCCAGGAGAATTGGACCCTACTCCAAGAAGTGCCAGAGGCGGTCACGAGGGTGGAGGCCCCCCCTGGGCGTTCCCCCTGCCTCGTGGGCCCCCTGTTGCTCCACCGACGTACTCCTTCCTCCTATATATACCTACGTACCCCCATCAGATCAGATACGGAGCCAAAAACCTAATTCCACCACCGCAACTTTCTGTATCCGTGAGATCCCATCTTGGGGCCTGTTCCGGAGCTCCGCCGGAGAGGGCATCTACCACGGAGGGCTTCTACATCAACACCATAGCCTCTCCGATGAAGTGTGAGTAGTTTACTTCAGACCTTCGGGTCCATAACTAGTAGCTAGATGGCTTCTTCTCTCTTTTTGGATCTCAATACAATGTTCTCCCCCTCTCTTGTGGAGATCTATTCATTGTAATCTTCTTTTTGCGGTGTGTTTGTTGAGACCGATGAATTGTGGGTTTATGATCCAGCTTATCTATGAACAATATTTGATTCTTCTCTGAATTCTTTTATGTATGATTGAGTTATCTTTGCAAGTCTCTTCGAATTATCCGTTTGGTTTGGCCAACTAGATTGGTAGTTCTTGCAATGGGAGAAGTGTTTAGCTTTGGGTTCAATCTTGCGATGTCCTTACCCAATGACAGAAAGGGTTGCAAGGCACGTATTGTATTGTTGCCATCGAGGATAACAAGATGGGGTTTTTATCATATTGCATGAATTTATCCCTCTACATCATGTCATCTTGCTTAAGGCATTACTCTGTTTTTAACTTAATACTCTAGATGCATGCTGGATAGCGGTCGATGAGTGGAGTAATAGTAGTAGATACAGAATCATTTCGATCTACTTGTTTGGACGTGATGCCTATATACATGATCATACCTAGATAATCTCATAATTATTCGCTTTTCTATCAATTGCTCAACAGTAATTTGTTCACCCACCGTAGAATACTTATGCTCTTGAGAGAAGCCACTAGTGAAACCTATGGCCCCCGGGTCTATTCTCATCATATCAATCTCCATTACTTTATTACTTGCTTTGATTTTACTTTGCCTTTTACTTTTTACTTTGCATCTCTATATCAAAAATACCAAAAATATTATTTATCATCTCTATCAGATCTCACCCTCGTAAGTGACCGTGAAGGGATTGACAACCCCTAATCGTGTTTGTTGCGAGTAGCTATCGTTTTGTGTAGGTATGAGTGACTCGTGTGTGATCTCCTACTGATTGATACCTTGGTTCTCAAAAACTGAGGGAAATACTTACGCTACTTTACTGCATCATCCTCTCCTCTTCGGGGAAATCCAACGCAGTGCTCAAGAGGTAGCAAGAAGAATTTCTGGCGCCGTTTCCGGGGAGTTTGCGCAAAAGTCAACCATACCAAGTACCCATCACAATCCCTATCTCTCGCGTTACATTATTTGCCTCTCGTTTTCCTCTCCCCCACTTCACCCTTGTCGTTTTATTCGCCCTCTCTTTCCCAATCTCCTCCTCTCTTTCTCTTTCGCCTTTTTCTCGTTTGCCTTTGCTTGTGTGTTGGATTACTTGTTGCCATGGCACAAGATAATACCAAATTGTGTGATTTCTCGAATACCAATAATAATGATTTCCTTAGTACTCCGATTGCTCCTCTTAATAATGATGAGTCTTGTGAAATCAATACCGCTTTGTTGAATCTTGTTATGAAAGATCAATTCAACGGCATTCCTAGTGAAGATGTCGCTACTCATCTAAACAATTTTGTTGATTTGTGTGATATGCAAAAGAAGAAAGATACGGATAACAATATTGTCAAATTGAAGTTATTTCCGTTTTCACTTAGAGATTGTGCTAAAATTTGGTTTTCGTCTTTGCCTAAAAATAGTATTGATTCTTGGAACAAGTGCAAAGATGCTTTTATCTCTAAGTATTTTCCTCCCGCTAAGATCATCACTCTTAGGAACGATATTATGAATTTTAAACAACTTGATCATGAGCATGTTGCCCAATCTTGGGAAAGAATGAAATTGATGCATCACAATTGCCCTACTCATGGTTTGAATTTATGGATGATCATACAAAAATTTTATGCCGGATTAAATTTTGCTTCTAGAAATCTTTTAGATTCGGCCGCGGGAGGCACGTTTATGGAAATTACATTAGGAGATGCTACAAAATTGCTTGACAATATTATGGCTAATTATTCTCAATGGCATACCGAAAGAACTTCTAGTAAAAAGTGCATGCTATAGAAGAAATCAATGTTTTGAGTGAAAAGATGGATGAACTTATGAAGATGTTTGCTACTAAAAATACTTCTCTTGATACCAATGATATGCCTTTATCTACTTTGATTGAGAATAATAATGAATCTATGGATGTGAATTTTGTTGGTAGGAATAGTTTTGGAAATAATGCGTATAGAGGGAATTCTAATCCTAGGCCTTATCCTAGTAATCCTTCTAATAATTATGGAAATTCCTACAACAACTCTTATGGAAATTTTAATAAGATGCCCTCTGAATTTGAGAGTAGTGTTAAAGAGTTTATGAATTCACAAAAGAATTTTAATGCTTTGCTTGAAGAGAAATTGCTTAAAGTTGATGATTTGGCTAGGAACGTTGATAGAATTTCTCTTGAAATTGATTCTTTAAAGCTTAGATCTATTCCTCCTAAGCATGATATCAATGAGTCTCTCAAAGCTATGAGAATTTCCATTGATGAGTGCAAGGAAAGAACCGCTAGGATGCGTGCTTCCAAAGATGCCTTTATTAAAGCGTGTTCTTCCGATTCCTATGAAAATCAAGATGAAGATCTAAAAGTTATTGATGTGTCCCCTATTAAATCTTTGTTTTGCAATATGAATCTTGATGAAACTGAATATGATCTTCCTTTACCTAGAAGGCGTTCTAAGAATTCGGAGTTTCTAGATCTTGATGATGAAATTGATGAAAGTGGGATTGAAAGAAATAAAAATCTTGATGTTGCTAAACCCACTATTTTGGATCTCAAGGAATTTAATTATGAAAATTGCTCTTTGATTGGTTGTATTTCCTTGTTGCAATCCGTGCTAGATTCTCCTCATGCTTATAGTCAAAATGAGGCCTTTACCGAACACATTGTTGATGCCTTGATGCAATCTTATGAAGAAAAACTTGAGTTGAAAGTTTCTATCCCTAGAAATCTCTATGATGAGTGGGAACCTACTATCAAAATTAAAATTAAATATTATGAGTTTCATGCCTTGTGTGATTTGGGTGCTAGTGTCTCCACTATTCCCAAAACTTTGTGTGATTTGCTAGATTTCCGTGACTTTGAAGATTGCTCTCTAAACATGCATCTTGCGGATTACACTATTAAAAAGCTTATAGGAAGAATTAATGATGTTCTTATTGTTGCAAATAGGAATTACGTGCCCGTAGATTTTATCGTTCTTGATATAGATTGCAATCCTTCATGTCCTATTATTCTTGGTAGACCTTTCCTTAGAACGATTGGTGCGATTATTGATATGAAGGAAGGGAATATTAGATTCCAATTTCCCTTGAGAAAGGGTATGGAACACTTCCCTAGAAAGAAAATAAAATTACCATATGAATCTATCATGAGAGCCACTTATGGATTGCCTACCAAAGATGGCAAAACTTAGATCTATCTTCGCTTTTATGCCTAGCTAAGGGCGTTAAACGATAGCGCTTGTTGGGAGGCAACCCAATTTTATTTTGTGTTTTTTTGTTTTTGCTTCTGTTTAGGAATAAATAATTCATCTACTTTCTGTTTATATGTGGTTTTATGTTTTAATTAGTGTTTGTGCCAAGTAGAACCTATAGGATAAGCTATGATGATAGTTGATTTGATTCTGCTGAAAAACAGAAACTTTGCGCTCACGAGAAAAAATTCAATAAATCACAGAAAAGTGATTTTTCATTGATTGTTTTTGCTGCTGATCAATAAACAAATTTTCCAGTACGTCCTATTTTGGTAGAAGTTTTAGAGTTCCAGAAGTTTGCAGTAGTTATAGATTGCTACAGACTGTTCTGTTTTTGACAGATTCTGTTTTTCGTGTGTTGTTTGCTTATTTCAATGCATCTATGGCTAATAAATTAGTTTATAAACCATAAGGAAATTGGAATACAGTAGGTTTAGCACCAATATAAATAAATAATGAGTTCATTACAGTACCTTGAAGTAGTCTTTTGTTTTCTTTCACTAACGGAGCTCACGAGATTTCTATTGAGTTTTGTGTTGTGAAGTTTTCAAGTTTTGGGTGAATTCTTTTGATGGATTATGGAACAAAGAGTGGCAAGAGCCTAAGCTTGGGGATGCCCATGGCACCCCCAATATAATCCAAGGACACCAAAAAGTCAAAGCTTGGGGATGCCCCGGAAGGCATCCCCTCTTTCGTCTACTTCCATCGGTAATTTACTTGGAGCTATATTTTTATTCACCACATGTCATGTGTTTTGCTTGGAGCGTCTTGTATTATTTGCGTCTTTGCTTGTTAGTCTGCCACAATCATCCTTGATGTACACACCTTTTGAGAGAGCCATACATGATTTAGAATTTGCTAGAATACTCTATGTGCTTCACTTATATCATTTGAGCTTGATAGTTTTGCTCATAGTGCTTCACTTATATCTTTTAGAGCACGGTGGTGGATTTGTTTTAAAGAAACTATTGATCTCTCATGCTTCACTTAGATTATTTTGAGAGTTGTTAATAGCATGGTAATTTGCTTAATGTTAATATACTTGGTATTCAAGATTTGTGAAACTTTCTTTTGAGTGCGTTGAATACTAAGATAAGTTTGATGCTTGATAATTGTTTTGAGATATGGAGGTGATAATATCAAAGCAATGCTAGTTGGGGTGATTATGAATTTAAAGAATGCTTGTGTTGAAGTTTGTGATTCCCGTAGCATGCACGTATGGTGAATCGCTTTGTGATGAAGTCGGAGCACAATTTTATTTATTGATTGTTTTCCTTATGAGTGGCAGTCGGGGACGAGCGATGGTCTTTTCCTACCAATCTATCCCCCTAGGAGTATGCGTTTAGTGCTTTGGTTTTTGATGACTTCTAAATTTTTGCAACAATGCATGAGTTCTTTTGGTTAATGTTGAGTCCATGGATTATACGCACTCTCACCCTTCCACCATTACTAGCCTCTCTAATACCGCAGACTTCACCGGTATCATACACCTACCATATACCTTCCTCAAAACAGCCACCACACCTACCTATCATGGCATTTCCATAGCCATTCCGAGATATATTGCCATGCAACTTTCCACCGTTCCATTCATATGACACACATTACTTTTGCCATATTGCTTTTTGCATGAACATGTAGTTGACATTGTATTTGTGGCAAGGACACCTTCATAATTTTCATACATGTCACTCATGATTCATTCCATATCCCGGTACACCGCCGGAGGCATTCATATAGAGTCATATTTTGTTCTAAGTATCGAGTTTTAATTGTTGAGTGTAAGAAAAAATAAAAGTGTGATGATCATCATTATTAGAGCATTGTCCCAGTGAGGAAAGGATGATGGAGACTATGATTCCCCCATAAGTCGGGATGAGACTCCGGACGAAATAAAAAAAAGAGTGGCCATAAAAAAGGCCAAATAAAAAAATGAGAGAAAAAATAGAGAAGGGACAATGCTACTATCCTTTTTCCACACTTGTGCTTCAAAGTAGCACCATGATCTTCATGATAGAGAGTCTCATATCTTGTCACTTTCATATACTAGTGGGAATTTTTCATTATAGAACTTGGCTTGTATATTCCAATGATGGGCTTCCTCAAAAGTGCCCTAGGTCTTCATGAGCAAGCAAGTTGGATGCACACCCACTTACTTTCTTTTGTTGATCTTTCATATACTTATAGCTCTAGTGCATCCGTTGCATGGCAATCCCTACTCACTCACATTGATATCTATTGATGTGCATCTCCATAGCCCATTGATCCGCCTAGTTGATGTGAGACTATCTTCTCCTTTTTTTCTTCTCCACAACCACCATTCTATTCCACCCATAGTGCAATGTCCATGGCTCACGCTCATGTATTGCGTGAAAGTTGAAAAAGTTTGAGATTTCTAAAGTATGAAACAATTGCTTGGCTCGTCATCGGGGTTGTGCATGATTAAATACTTTGTGTGATGAAGATAGAGCTTAGCCAGACTATATGATTTTGTAGGGATAACTTTCTTTAACCATGCTATTTTGAGAAGACATGATTGCTTTAATTTGTATGCTTGAAGTATTATTACTTTTATGTCAATATGAACCTTTGTCTTGAATCTTTCGGATCTGAATATTCATGCCACAATTAAGAAGATTTACATTGAAATTATGCCAAAGTATCACTCCGCATCAAAAATTCTTTTTTATCATTTACCTACTCGAGGACGAGCAGGAATTAAGCTTGGGGATGCTTGATACGTCTCCAACGTATCTATAATTTTTGATTGCTCCATGCTACTTTATCTACTGTTTTGGACTATATTGGGCTTTATTTTCCACTTTTATATTATTTTTGGGACTAACCTATTAAGCGGAGGCCCAGCCCAGAATTGTTGTTTTTTGCCTATTTCAGTATTTCGAAGAAACAGAATATCAAACGGAGTCCAAACGGAATAAAACCTTCGGGAACGTGATTTTCTCACCGAACGTGATCCAGGAGACTTGGACCCTACTCCAAGAAGTGCCAGAGGCGGTCACGAGGGTGGAGGGGCCCCCCTGGCGCGCCCCCTGCCTCGTGGGCCCCCTGTTGCTCCACCGACGTACTCCTTCCTCCTATATATACCTACGTACCCCCGTCAGATCAGATACGGAGCCAAAAACCTAATTCCACCGCCGCAACTTTCTGTATCCACGAGATCCCATCTTGGGGCCTGTTCCGGAGCTCCGCCGGAGAGGGCATCTACCACGGAGGGCTTCTACATCAACACCATAGCCTCTCCGATGAAGTGTGAGTAGTTTACTTCAGACCTTCGGGTCCATAGCTAGTAGCTAGATGGCTTCTTCTCTCTTTTTGGATCTCAATACAATGTTCTCCCCCTCTCTTGTGGAGATCTATTCGATGTAATCTTCTTTTTGCGGTGTGTTTGTTGAGACCGATGAATTGTGGGTTTATGATCCAGCTTATCTATGAACAATATTTGATTCTTCTCTGAATTCTTTTATGTATGGTTGAGTTATCTTTGCAAGTCTCTTCGAATTATCCGTTTGGTTTGGCCAACTAGATTGGTAGTTCTTGCAATGGGAGAAGTGTTTAGCTTTGGGTTCAATCTTGCGGTGTCCTTACCCAGTGACAGAAAGGGTTGCAAGGCACGTATTGTATTGTTGCCATCGAGGATAACAAGATGGGGTTTTTATCATATTGCATGAATTTATCCCTCTACATCATGTCATCTTGCTTAAGGCGTTACTCTGTTTTTAACTTAATACTCTAGATGCATGCTGGATAGCGGTCGATGAGTGGAGTAATAGTAGTAGATGCAGAATCGTTTCGATCTACTTGTCTTGGACGTGATGCCTATATACATGATCATACCTAGATAATCTCATAATTATTCGCTTTTCTATCAATTGCTCAACAGTAATTTGTTCACCCACCGTAGAATACTTATGCTCTTGAGAGAAGCCACTAGTGAAACCTATGGCCCCCGGGTCTATTCTCATCATATCAATCTCCATTACTTTATTACTTGCTTTGTTTTACCTTTGCCTTTTACTTTTTACTTTGCATCTCTATATCAAAAATACCAAAAATATTATTTATCATCTCTATCAGATCTCACCCTCGTAAGTGACCGTGAAGGGACTGACAACCCCTAATCGCATTGGTTGCGAGTAGCGATCGTTTTGTGTAGGTACGAGGGACTCGTGCGTGATCTCCTACTGGATTGATACCTTGGTTCTCAAAAACTGAGGGAAATACTTACGCTACTTTACTGCATCATCCTCTCCTCTTCGGGGAAATCCAACACAGTGCTCAAGAGGTAGCAAGAAGAATTTCTGGTGTCGTTGCCGGGGAATTTGCGCAAAAGTCAACCATACCAAGTACCCATCACAATCCCTATCTCTCGCATTACATTATTTGCCTCTCGTTTTCCTCTCCCCCACTTCACCCTTGTCGTTTTATTCGCCCTCTCTTTCCCAATCTCCTCCTCTCTTTCTCTTTCGCCTTTTTCTCGTTTGCCTTTGCTTGTGTGTTGGATTACTTGTTGCCATGGCGCAAGATAATACCAAATTGTGTGATTTCTCGAATACCAATAATAATGATTTCCTTAGTACTCCGATTGCTCCTCTTAATAATGATGAGTCTTGTGAAATCAATACCGCTTTGCTGAATCTTGTTATGAAAGATCAATTCGCCGGCCTTCCTAGTGAAGATGCCGCTACTCATCTAAACAATTTTGTTGATTTGTGTGATATGCAAAAGAAGAAAGATACGGATAACAATATTGTCAAATTGAAGTTATTTCCGTTTTCACTTAGAGATCGTGCTAAAATTTGGTTTTCGTCTTTGCCTAAAAATAGTATTGATTCTTGGAACAAGTGCAAAGATGCTTTTATCTCTAAGTATTTTCCTCCCGCTAAGATCATCACTCTTAGGAACGATATTATGAATTTTAAACAACTTGATCATGAGCATGTTGCCCAATCTTGGGAAAGAATGAAATTGATGCTTCGCAATTGCCCTACTCATGGTTTGAATTTATGGATGATCATACAAAATTTTATGCCGGATTAAATTTTGCTTCTAGAAATCTTTTAGATTCGGCCGCGGGAGGCACGTTTATGGAAATTACATTAGGAGATGCTACAAAATTGCTTGACAATATTATGGCTAATTATTCTCAATGGCATACCGAAAGATCTTCTAGTAAAAAGTGCATGCTATAGAAGAAATCAATGTTTTGAGTGAAAAGATGGATGAACTTATGAAGATGTTTGCTACTAAAAATACTTCTCTTGATCCCAATGATATGCCTTTATCTACTTTGATTGAGAATAATAATGAATCTATGGATGTGAATTTTGTTGGTAGGAATAGTTTTGGAAATAATGCGTATGGAGGGAATTTTAATCCTAGGCCTTATCCTAGTAATCCTTCTAATAATTATGGAAATTCCTACAACAACTCTTATGGAAATTTTAATAAGATGCCCTCTGAATTTGAGAGTAGTGTTAAAGAGTTTATGAATTCACAAAAGAATTTTAATGCTTTGCTTGAAGAGAAATTGCTTAAAGTTGATGATTTGGCTAGGAACGTTGATAGAATTTCTCTTGAAATTGATTCTTTAAAGCTTAGATCTATTCCTCCTAAGCATGATATCAATGAGTCTCTCAAAGCTATGAGAATTTCCATTGATGAGTGCAAGGAAAGAACCGCTAGGATGCGTGCTTCCAAAGATGCCTTTATTAAAGCGTGTTCTTCCGATTCCTATGAAAATCAAGATGAAGATCTAAAAGTTATTGATGTGTCCCCTATTAAATCTTTGTTTTGCAATATGAATCTTGATGAAACTGAATATGATCTTCCTTTACCTAGAAGGCGTTCTAAGAATTCGGAGTTTCTAGATCTTGATGATGAAATTGATGAAAGTGGGATTGAAAGAAATAAAAATCTTGATGTTGCTAAACCCACTATTTTGGATCTCAAGGAATTTAATTATGAAAATTGCTCTTTGATTGGTTGTATTTCCTTGTTGCAATCCGTGCTAGATTCTCCTCATGCTTATAGTCAAAATAAGGCCTTTACCGAACACATTGTTGATGCCTTGATGCAATCTTATGAAGAAAAACTTGAGTTGAAAGTTTCTATCCCTAGAAAACTCTATGATGAGTGGGAACCTACTATCAAAATTAAAATTAAAGATTATGAGTTTCATGCCTTGTGTGATTTGGGTGCTAGTGTCTCCACTATTCCCAAAACTTTGTGTGATTTGCTAGATTTCCGTGACTTTGAAGATTGCTCTCTAAACTTGCATCTTGCGGATTCCACTATTAAAAAGCCTATGGGAAGAATTAATGATGTTCTTATTGTTGCAAATAGGAATTATGTGCCCGTAGATTTTATCGTTCTTGATATAGATTGCAATCCTTCATGTCCTATTATTCTTGGTAGACCTTTCCTTAGAACGATTGGTGCGATTATTGATATGAAGGAAGGGAATATTAGATTCCAATTTCCCTTGAGAAAGGGTATGGAACACTTCCCTAGAAAGAAAATAAAATTACCATATGAATCTATCATGAGAGCCACTTATGGATTGCCTACCAAAGATGGCAAAACTTAGATCTATCCTTGCTTTTATGCCTAGCTAAGGGCGTTAAACGATAGCGCTTGTTGGGAGGCAACCCAATTTTATTTTGTGTTTTTTGTTTTTGCTTCTGTTTAGGAATAAATAATCATCTACTTTCTGTTTAGATGTGGTTTTATGTTTTAATTAGTGTTTGTGCCAAGTAGAACCTATAGGATAAGCTATGATGATAGTTGATTTGATTCTGCTGAAAAACAGAAACTTTGCGCTCACGAGAAAAAATTCAATAAATCACAGAAACGTGATTTTGCATTGATTTTTTTGCTGCTGATCAATAAACAAATTTTCCAGTACGTCCTATTTTGGTAGAATTTTTAGAGTTCCAGAAGTTTGCGTTAGTTACAGATTGCTACAGACTGTTCTGTTTTTGACAGATTCTGTTTTTCGTGTGTTGTTTGCTTATTTCAATGCATCTATGGCTAATAAATTAGTTTATAAACCATAAGGAAGTTGTAATACAGTAGGTTTAACACCAATATAAATAAAGAATGAGTTCATTACAGTACCTTAAAGTAGTCTTTTGTTTTCTTTCACTAACGGAGCTCACGAGATTTCTATTGAGTTTT
This sequence comes from Triticum aestivum, assembly GCF_018294505.1. Lineage (NCBI taxonomy): Eukaryota > Viridiplantae > Streptophyta > Magnoliopsida > Poales > Poaceae > Triticum > Triticum aestivum. Next base: position 506,041,487 of record NC_057798.1, on the reverse strand, counting down.
GTGTTGTGAAGTTTTCAAGTTTTGGGTGAATTCTTTTGATGGATTATGGAACAAAGAGTGGCAAGAGCCTAAGCTTGGGGATGCCCATGGCACCCCCAATATAATCCAAGGACACCAAAAAGTCAAAGCTTGGGGATGCCCCGGAAGGCATCCCCTCTTTCGTCTACTTCCATCGGTAATTTACTTGGAGCTATATTTTTATTCACCACATGTCATGTGTTTTGCTTGGAGCGTCTTGTATTATTTGCGTCTTTGCTTGTTAGTCTGCCACAATCATCCTTGATGTACACACCTTTTGAGAGAGCCATACATGATTTAGAATTTGCTAGAATACTCTATGTGCTTCACTTATATCATTTGAGCTTGATAGTTTTGCTCATAGTGCTTCACTTATATCTTTTAGAGCACGGTGGTGGATTTCTTTTAAATAAACTATTGATCTCTCATGCTTCACTTAGATTATTTTGAGAGTTGTTGATAGCATGGTAATTTTCTTAATGTTAATATACTTGGTATTCAAGATTTGTGAAACTTTCTTTTGAGTGCGTTGAATACTAAGATAAGTTCGATGCTTGATAATTGTTTTGAGATATGGAGGTGATAATATCAAAGCAATGCTAGTTGGGGTGATTATGAATTTAAAGAATGCTTGTGTTGAAGTTTGTGATTCCCGTAGCATGCACGTATGGTGAATCGCTTTGTGATGAAGTCGGAGCACAATTTTATTTATTGATTGTTTTCCTTATGAGTGGCAGTCGGGGACGAGCGATGGTCTTTTCCTACCAATCTATCCCCCTAGGAGTATGCGTTTAGTGCTTTGGTTTTTGATGACTTCTAAATTTTTGCAACAATGCATGAGTTCTTTTGATTAATGTTGAGTCCATGGATTATACGCACTCTCACCCTTCCACCATTGCTAGCCTCTCTAATACCGCGCACTTTCGCCGGTATCATACACCTACCATATACCTTCCTCAAAACAGCCACCATACCTACCTATCATGGCATTTCCATAGCCATTCCGAGATATATTGCCATGCAACTTTCCACCGTTCCATTCATATGACACACATTACTTTTGTCATATTGCTTTTTGCATGAACATGTAGTTGACATTGTATTTGTGGCAAGGCCACCTTCATAATTTTCATACATGTCACTCATGATTCATTGCATATCCCGGTACACCGCCGGAGGCATTCATATAGAGTCATATTTTGTTCTAAGTATCGAGTTGTAATTGTTGAGTTGTAAGAAAAATAAAAGTGTGATGATCATCATTATTAGAGCATTGTCCCAGTGAGGAAAGGATGATGGAGACTATGATTCCCCCATAAGTCGGGATGAGACTCCGGACGAAATAAAAAAAGAGTGGCCATAAAAAAAGGCCAAATAAAAAAATGAGAGAAAAAATAGAGAAGGGACAATGCTACTATCCTTTTTCCACACTTGTGCTTCAAAGTAGCACCATGATCTTCATGATAGAGAGTCTCATATGTTGTCACTTTCATATACTAGTGGGAATTTTTCATTATAGAACTTGGCTTGTATATTCCAATGATGGGCTTCCTCAAAAGTGCCCTAGGTCTTCGTGAGCAAGCAAGTTGGATGCACACCCACTTACTTTCTTTTGTTGATCTTTCATATACTTATAGCTCTAGTGCATCCGTTGCATGGCAATCCCTACTCACTCACATTGATATCTATTGATGTGCATCTCCATAGCCCATTGATCCGCCTAGTTGATGTGAGACTATCTTCTCCTTTTTTTCTTCTCCACAACCACCATTCTATTCCACCCATAGTGCTATGTCCATGGCTCACGCTCATGTATTGCGTGAAAGTTGAAAAAGTTTGAGATTTCTAAAGTATGAAACAATTGCTTGGCTCGTCATCGGGGTTGTGCATGATTAAATACTTTGTGTGATGAAGATAGAGCTTAGCTAGACTATACGATTTTGTAGGGATAACTTTCTTTAACCATGCTATTTTGAGAAGACATGATTGCTTTAATTTGTATGCTTGAAGTATTATTACTTTTATGTCAATATGAACCTTTGTCTTGAATCTTTCGGATCTGAATATTCATGCCACAATTAAGAAGATTTACATTGAAATTATGCCAAAGTATCACTCCGCATCAAAAATTCTTTTTTATCATTTACCTACTCGAGGACGAGCAGAAATTAAGCTTGGGGATGCTTGATACGTCTCCAACGTATCTATAATTTTTGATTGCTCCATGCTACTTTATCTACTGTTCTGGACTATATTGGGCTTTATTTTCCACTTTTATATTATTTTTGGGACTAACCTATTAACCGGAGGCCCAGCCCAGAATTGTTGTTTTTTGCCTATTTCTGTATTTTGAAGAAACAGAATATCAAACGGAGTCCAAACGGAATAAAACCTTCGGGGACGTGATTTTCTCACCGAACGTGATCCAGGAGACTAGGACCCTACTCCAAGAAGTGCCAGAGGCGGTCACGAGGGTGGAGGGTGCGCCCCCCTGCCTCGTGGGCCCCCTATTGCTCCAACGATGTACTCCTTCCTCCTATATATACCTACGTACCCCCGTCAGATCAGATACGGAGCCACAAACCTAATTCCACCGCCGCAACTTTCTGTATCCACAAGATCCCATCTTGGGGCCTGTTCCGGAGCTCCGCCGAAGAGGGCATCTACCACGGAGGGCTTCTACATCAACACCATAGCCTCTCCGATGAAGTGTGAGTAGTTTACTTCAGACCTTCGGGTCCATAACTAGTAGCTAGATGGCTTCTTCTCTCTTTTTGGATCTCAATACAATGTTCTCCCCCTCTCTTGTGGAGATCTATTCGATGTAATCTTCTTTTTGCGGTGTGTTTGTTGAGACCGATGAATTGTGGGTTTATGATCCAGCTTATCTATGAACAATGTTTGATTCTTCTCTGAATTCTTTTATGTATGATTGAGTTATCTTTGCAAGTCTCTTCGAATTATACGTTTGGTTTGGCCAACTAGATTGGTAGTTATTGCAATGGGAGAAGTGTTTAGCTTTGGGTTCAATCTTGCGGTGTCCTTACCCAATGACAGAAAGGGTTGCAAGGCACGTATTGTATTGTTGCCATCGAGGATAACAAGATGGGGTTTTTATCATATTGCATGAATTTATCCCTCTACATCATGTCATCTTGCTTAACGCGTTACTCTGTTTTTAACTTAATACTCTAGATGCATGCTGGATAGCGGTCGATGAGTGGAGTAATAGTAGTAGATGCAGAATCGTTTCGATCTACTTGCTTTGGACGTGATGCCTATATACATGATCATACCTAGATAATCCCATAATTATTCGCTTTTCTATCAATTGCTCAATAGTAATTTGTTCACCCACCATAGAATACTTATGCTCTTGAGAGAAGCCACTAGTGAAACCTATGGCCCCCGGGTCTATTCTCATCATATCAATCTCCATTACTTTATTACTTGCTTTGTTTTTACTTTGCCTTTTACTTTTTACTTTGCATCTCTATATCAAAAATACCAAAAATATTATTTATCATCTCTATCAGATCTCACCCTCGTAAGTGACCGTGAAGGGATTGACAACCCCTAATCGCGTTGGTTGCGAGTAGCTATTGTTTTGTGTAGGTATGAGGGACTCGTGCGTGATCTCCTACTGGATTGATACCTTGGTTCTCAAAAACTGAGGGAAATACTTACGCTACTTTACTGCATCATCCTCTCCTCTTCGGGGAAATCCAACGCAGTGCTCAAGAGGTAGCACTCATGATAAGACCATTTGCATGTTCGACCTGACCGTTTGTTTCGGGGTGATAGACAGAGGCGTAATCGAGATTAATGCTCATATTGCCGCACCAAGTTTTCACCTCATCGGATGTGAAATTTGAGCCATTGTCAGTGATTATGCTGTGGGGGGACACCGTTACGGTGCACAACCCCTGATATGAAGTCTAACACTGGTCCGGCTTTGGCCGTTTTAACTGGTTTGGCTTCTATCCCTTTGGTGAACTTGTCTACCATGACCAATAAGTATTTTTTCTTATGGCTTCCCCCTTTAAGAGGTTCGGCCATATCAAGCCCCCAGACCGCGAAGGGACAAGTTATGGGAATTGTTTGGAGAGCGGTAGGGGGCATGTGGCTCTGATTGGCGAAAAGTTGGCAACCGATGCAATGTTGGACAAGGTCCTGTGCATCTGCCCAGGCTGTTGGCCAGTAAAAACCTGTACGGGAGGCCTTGCTTACAAGTTCTCGAGCTGCGGCGTGGTGCCCGCCGAGTCCGGCATGGATTTTGGCCAAGAGCTTCCGCCCTTCCTCTTCGGAGATGCATCTTTGGAGCACTCCGGTGGCGCTTTTCTTATAAAGCTCTCCCTCATGGACTTTGTAGGCCTTAGAGCGCCGCACAATACAGCGTGCCTCAGTTTGGTCCTCAGGGAGCTCTTGCCTATTTAGGTAGGCTAAGAAGGGCTCGGTCCACGGGGCGATGACAGCCATGATTTCGTGGGCCGAAGGTGTAATTTCGGTGGCAGAGCCTCCGATTACGTCAGATGGTTCGGAATCTGGGGTTATATTCGGATCCGGACTGGTATTGCTGGTCTCCCCTTCCCATACCATGGATGGCTTGAACAGCCTTTCCAAGAAGATATTGGGTGGGACGGGGTTGCGTTTAGCACCGATGCGGTCGAGAATATCCGCCGCTTGATTGTTGGAATTCGAGCCCCTCGAACCGAGCTGACATTTTAAGGACGGCATTACGGTAGGCCGCCATTTTCGGATCCTTGGCATCAAAGTCTCTATTTATCTGTGATATTGCGAGGTTCGAGTCCCCGCGCACTTCTAGGCGTTGGATGCCCATGGAGACTGCAATCTGAAGACCATGCAACAGCGCCTCGTATTCGGCTGCATTGTTGGAGTCTGTGTATAGTATTTGGACTACGTATTGGACCATGCCTCCGGTGGGGGATGTCAGGACAACACCCACTCCCAATTCGGCCAACATCTTAGAGCCGTCGAAGTGCATGATCCAATTGGAGTATGTGTCGTACTCTTTAGGGAGTTCGGCTTCTGTCCATTCGGCGACAAAGTGAGCCAGTACTTGCGACTTAATGGCTCGCCGTGGTTTGTATGTGATGTCGAACGGAAGGAGCTCAATAGCCCATTTGGCAATCCGGCCTGTGGCATCACGGTTATTTATTATATCATTGAGTGGTACTTCTGAGGCCACCATGATTGAGCACTCTTGAAATTAGTGTCGTAGTTTTCTGGCATGCCATGAAGACCGCGTATGCTATCTTTTGATAATGTGGGTACCGGGACTTGCATGGAGTGAGGACTGTGGATATGTAGTATACCGACTTTTGAAGCGGGAACTTGTGTCCGTCCATCTCTCATTCGACGACGAGCACTACACTTACAACCTGGTGTGTTGCAACTATATATAATAGCATGGGTTTGCCGGTATTTGGCGCGGTCAGGATTGGATTGTTGGCCAAGAGGGCCTTTATTTCTTCCAGTCCGGCCGTGGCCGCATCCATCCACTCGAAGTGTTCGGTGCACTAAAGAAGATGATAGAGAGGTAGTGCCTTTTCTCCCAATCGGGATATAAAGCGGCTTAGGGCAGCCACGCATCCAGTTAATTTCTGGATTTGCTTGAGGTCTGTTGGAATAGCCAACTGTGACAGAGCTCGGATTTTTGCCGGATTTGCTTCAGTTCCTCTATTGGAAATGATGAAGCCGAGCAACTTCCCGGAAGGTACGCCGAAGACACAATTTTCCGGGTTGAGCTTGATGTCATATGTTCGGAGATTATCAAACGTAAGTCTCAAGTCATCTACTAAAGATTCGACATGTCTAGTTTTGATGACCATGTCGTCTACGTATGCCTCCACTGTTTTGCCGATATGCTTCTCCAGGCATGTCTGAATCATGCGTTGATATGTTGCACCGGTGTTTTTTATCCCAAAAGGCATGGTATTGAAACAGAAGGGGCCGTATGGTGTTATGAATGCCGTTGCGGCTTGGTAGGACTCCGCCATCTTAATTTGATGGTATCTGGAGTATGCGTCGAGGAAACACAATGAGTCGTGTCCTGTGATAGCGTCGATGATTTGATCAATGCGGGGGAGGGGGAAGGGATCCTTGGGGCAAGCCTTATTGAGGTCCTTCAAATCGACACACAGGCGCCAGGATTTGTCCTTCTTTGGTACCATCACCTGGTTTGCAAGCCAATCTGGATGTTTTATATCTCTGATGAATCTGGCCTCGAGTAACTTGGCTAGCTCTTATCCCATGGCTTGTTGCTTAGGTTCTGAGAAGCACCGAAGAGTCTGCTTGACCGGCTTGTATCCCTTCAGTATATTTAGGCTGTGTTCGGCCAGCTTGCGTGGGATGCCCGACATGTCTGAAGGATGCCAGGCAAAGATATCCCAATTCTCACGCAGGAACTCTCGCAATGCAGCGTCTATTGTGGGGTTCAGCTGTGTCCCAATGGAAGCTGTCTTTGTGGGGTTCGTTGGGTGGACCTGGAATTTGACTATCTCGTCCGCTGGTTTGAAAGAGGTGGATTTGGGTTGCTTGTTGAGTATCACGTCGTCCCTGTCCACTGTGGCGCGCAGCGTGGTTAGTTCTTCAGCCGCGAGGGCTTCAGATAATTCCTCCAGGGCCTGCACAGCGGTTCTATTTTCGGCGCGGAGTGCAACATCCGGATCACTAGCTAGAGTGATGATTCCATTGGGCCCGAACATTTTGAGATTCATCTACCCGTAATGGGGTACAGCTTGAAAGCTCGCGAATGCGTCCCACCCTAGAAGGGCGTGGTATCTGCTGCTAAATGGGGCCACTTGGAATGTGATTTCTTCGGACCAGTAATTCTCCGGCGTGCCGAATACCACATCTAGTGTGATTTTTCCTGCACATCGTGCCTCCTGACTGGGGATGATTCCCCTAAAGGTCATGCTGATCCGCTCAATGTGGCTCTTGTCTATTCCCATCTTGTGAAGGGTCTCCTCTTAGATGAGGTTTAATCTGCTGCCGTCGTCCATGAGCACTTTAGTAAGCCGGAAGCCGTCCACAATTGGACTAAGGACCAAAGCGGCTGGTGCCCGGACTGTTCGGAATTGCGGTTCATCATTGGCATTGAAAGTTATAGCCGTGTCGTTCCATGGATTCATTGCTGCAACATGGCAGACTTCAGCGAGGCTGCGGAGTGCTCGCTTAGGCCTATTGTTTGACGCGAAAGTCTCAAAGACTGTCAGTATCGTATTGTTATATTCGGCGGGATGTTGCTCTGTAATATGGTTGATGAGGAGATCCTCGCCTCTCTTCGCTACCTACCGAAGTATCCAACATGCTCTAAGGCTATGTGTTGGTATGGTATCCGGTGTGCTGTGAATTTTGCATGGCCCATTGAGCCATTCCTCCAATACGGTTCTGCGACCTGCCGCGGGCCTTGGTTTTTTGGTGATTGAGTCGGGTAACTTGCGGGAGGTTACCCTTTTAGTTCGGATGAAGGGTTTAGTGAGGGCCGGACGATCCCAGAATTTTGTTTGGGTTTTCCAGGCGCTTTCCATCGCACAGTACTTTTGTACTATGGCCGCCAAGTCAGCAAAGCGTACTATGTCAAGGCAACTTATGGCGTTGAGGATTCCCTTATCCGTGCAATTTTTGCAAAATAATGAGATTGCGTCTTCCTCGCGATAGTCCTTAACCTTGTTTACAACAAGGAGGAATCTGGCCCATAAGTGATGTACTGTCTCTTGGGGCTCTTGTCTGATGTGGGAAAGATTGCTTGAATCTGGGCGGGTGGGTAAATTTAAGTCCGAACCCTGACCCGATCTGAGTCCCAGGGGCAAAGAGGCTTCCGAGCTTGGCAGCTCGGGCTCCGGGGTGTTGCCCAATTTTTCCGGCCTGACGCCCGATTCTAAGTTCGGGGTTTGGGTCATGTCCTCCCGCGAATGGGTATCCGGCTCGGAGAGCTCGGAAATCTCGACATAGTTCGTCCTCAAAATAGAGGGAGAATCAGCGTGTTGCTCTTCCACTACCGCTATCTCATGGGTGACCGGCGGGAGTTAATCTCCCTTTGGATGGGTTTAAGCCCAATCCGATCATAGTCCGTAGTGACACCTAGAGTGGCGATGCGATCCAAGAGCTCATTCAGTGAAGAGAGCTCCATCGGATCCATCTATTCGGCGAGTTCCGAGTTGATGTGGAGGCTGTTTTTGATGACCTGAGAAGTCATTGTCGGCGCGACAGCCGATCGAGCGGTCATGACGAAGCCGCCTAGTCGGAGAGTTTGGCCTAAAGCCAGGGCTCCTCTAGAGGTGATGTTGTCCTTGACAACGAGGCGAGCCATCAAACCTTACCGCGACGACACAGTGGAACTCTCAATGAAAGCACCAATGTCGGTGTCAAAATCGGCGGATCTCGGGTAGGGGGTCCCGAACTGTGCGTCTAAGGCTAATGGTAACAGGAGGCTGGGGACATGATGTTTACCCAGGTTCGGGCCCTCTCGATGGAGGTAATACCCTACTTCCTGCTTGATTGATCTTGATGATATGTGTTGGAAATATGCCCTAGAGGCAATAATAAAAGGATTATTATTATATTTCCTTGTTCATGATAATTGTCTTTTATTCATGCTATAATTGTATTATCCGGAAATCGTAATACACGTGTGAATACATAGACCACAATACGTCCCTAGTAAGCCTCTAGTGGACTAGCTCGTTGGTCAACAGATAGTCATGGTTTCCTGACTATGGACATTAGATGTCATTGACAACGGGATCACATCATTATCGGGATGTGCAATGATTCAAGAGTGACTTGTATGAAAATTTATGAATGGTGGCTTTGCCACAAATACGATGTCAACTACATGATCATGCAAGGCAATATGAGAATGATGGAGCATGTCATAATAAACGGAATGGTGGAAAGTTGCATGGCAATATATCTCGGAATGGCTATGGAAGTACCATAATAGGTAGGTATGGTGGCTGTTTTGAGGAAGGTATATGGCAGGGTGTATGGTACCGGCGAAAGTTCTGCGGTACTGGAGAGGCTAGCAATGGTGGAAAGGTGAGAGTGCGTATAATCCATGGACTCAACATTAGTCATAAAGAACTCACATACTTATTGCAAAAATTTATTAGTTATCGAAACGAAGTACTACGCACATGATCCTAGAGGGATAGATTGGTAGGAAAATACCATCGCTCATCCCCGACCGCCACTCATAAGGAATACAATCAATAAATAAATCATCCTCCAACTTCATCACATAACGGTTCACCATACGTGCATGCTACGGGAATCACAAACTTCAACACAAGTATCTCTCAAATTCACAACTACTCTACTAGCATGACTCTAATATCACCATCTTCATATCTCAAAACAATCATAAAGAATCAAACTTCTCATAGTATTCAATGCACTTTATATGAAAGTTTTTATTATACTCATCTTGGATGCCCATCATATTAGGACTAATTTTATAACCAAAGCAAATTACCATGTTGTTCTAAAAGTCTCTCAAAATAATATAAGTGAAGCATGAGAGATAAATAATTTCTATAAAATAAAACCACCCCCGTGCTCTAAAAAGATATAAGTGAAGCACTAGAGCAATATTATCTAGCTCAAAAGATATAAGTGATGCACATAGAGTATTCTAATAAATTCTGATTCATGCGTGTCTCTCCCAAAAGGTGTGTACAAAAAGGATGATTGTGGTAAACTAAAAAGCAAAGACTCAAATAATACAAGATTCTCCAAGCAAAACACATATCATGTGGTGAATAAAAATATAGCCTCAAGTAAAGTTACCGATAAACGAAGACGAAAGAGGGGATGCCTTCCGGGGCATCCCCAAGCTTAGGATTTTGGTCATACTTGAATTTTAACTTGGGGTTCCTTGGTCATACCCAAGCTAAGGATCTTGCCAATCCTTATTCGAAAATCCATCAAATCTTTACCCAAAAACTTGAAAACTTCACAACACACAACTTCAACAGAAAATCTCATGAACTCCATTAGTATAGGAAAATAAACAACCACTTTAAGGTACTGTAATGAACTCATTCTTTATTTATATTGGTGTTAAACCTACTGTATTCCAACTTCTCTATGGTTCATACCCCCCGATACTACTCATAGATTCATCAAAATAAGCAAACAATACACGAAAAACAGAATCTAAGAAAAACAGAACAGTCTGTAGAAATCTGTAACTTTCGAATACTTATATAACTCTAAAAATTCTGAAATAAATTGTTGGACGTGAGGAATTTGTCTATTGATCATCTGCAAAAAAATCAACCTAAAATCACTCTTCTGTAAAAAATTACAGTTATTCTCGTGAGTGCAAAAGTTTCTGTTTTTTACAGCAAGATTGCAAAGACTTCACCCAAGTCTTCCCAAAGGTTCTACTTGGCACAAACACTAATTAAAACATAAAGCCACATATAAACAGAAGCTAGATGAATTATTTATTACTAAACAGGAGCAAAAAGCAAAGGACAAAAAAATAAAATTGGGTTGCCTCCCAACAAGCGCTATCATTTAACGCCCCTAGCTAGGCATAAAAACACGAATAGATCTAGGTATTGCCATCTTTGGTATGCAATCCATAAGGGGATCTCATAATAGATTCATAAGGAAATTTAATTTTCTTCCTAGGAAAGTGTTCCATGCCCTTCCTTAACAGAAATTGGAATCTAATATTTTCTTCTTTCATATCAATAATTGCACCAATCATTCTAAGGAAAGGTCTACAAAGAATAATAGGACATGTAGGATTGCAATCTATATCAAGAACAATGAAATCTATGGGCACATAATTCCTATCTGAAACAATAATAACATCATTAATACTTCCCATAAGTTTCTTAATGGTGGAACCCGCAAGATGCAAATTTAAAGAACAATCATCAAATTCACAGAAACCTAGCACATCACACAAAGTTTTTGGAATCGTGGAAACACTAGCACCCAAATCACACAAATCATAACATTCCTAATCTTTGATCTTAATCTTAATAGTAGGTGCCCACTCATCATAAAGTTTTCTAGGGATAGAAACTTCTAGTTCAAGCTTTTCTTCGTAAGATTACATCAAAGCATCAACGATATGTTTAGTAAAATCTTTATTTTGATTATAAGGATGAGGAGAATTTAACACGGATTGCAACAAGTAAATACAATCTATCAAAGAGCAACTATCATAATTAAATTCCTTGAAATCCAAAATAGTGGGTTCATTGCTACTTAAAGTTTTGACCTCTTTAATCCCACTTTTATCAATTTTTGCGTCAAGATCTAAAAACTCCGAATCATTGGGACACCTTTTAACTAAAGTTGACTCATCTCCAGTCCCATATTTATCAAGATTCATATTGGAAAACAAATATTTAATAGGAGTCACATCAATCACTTTTAGATCTTCATCATTATTGTGTAGATCTTCCAGTTTAGCGGCCATCTTATTAACTAAGGTGGCTTGTTTATCTGAATTTTGGCCTACTAAATTTTCAAGATGAGCAAACTGAGATTTCAAACCATAAAATTCCTTAGACATATCATCGAGCTCTTTATTCATGTACTTCATAAAACTTTTTTGTTCTTTAAGCTTGTTTCTGAAGAAATTATTATGCTCAAATTGCAAAGGCATAAAGCTTCTAATGTTGTTTTCAATTTCTTCCAACCTCCTAAGGTGAGGATCAATGCTTTTTGGCAGAGCCATCAAAGCAAACAGGCACACTAACACACAAGCACACATGAAGCAAGCGAAAAGAGACGAACAGAAAAGGGGTGAAGAAAAGGCAAAGGTTTTTGAAAATCGTTTTAGAAGTGGGGGAGAGGAAAACGAGAGGCGAATGGCAAATAATGTAATGCGAGGGAGAAGAGTTTATGATGGGTACTTGGTATGGCTAGACTTGGCGTAGATCACCCCGGCAATGGCGCCAGAAATCCTTCTTGCTACCTCTTGAGCTTGCGTTGGTTTTTCCCTTGAAGAGGAAAGGGTGATGTAGCAAAGTAGCGTACGTATTTCCCTCAGTTTTGAGAACCAAGGTATCAATCCAGTAGGAGATGACGCACAAGTCACCTAGTACCTGCACAAACAATCAAGAACCTTGCAACCAACGCGATAAATGGGTTGTCAATCCCTTCATGGTCACTCGCAAAAGTGAGATCTAATAAAGATAGTAAAGTAGATATTTTTGGTATTTTTGTTGTATAGATTGGAAAGTAAATATTGCAAAATAGTAAACGAGATTTAAAGAGATGCAATATAATGGAAAAGAGATGTAATATAATGGAAAAGAGAATTGGGGGCCATAGGTTTCACTAGTGGCTTCTCTCAAGATAGCATGTATTACGGTGGGTGAACAAATTACTGTCGAGCAATTGATAGAAAAGTGCATAATTATGAAGATGTCTAAGGCAATGATCATGAACATAGGCATCACATCCGTGTCAAGTAGACCGAAACGATTCTGCATCTACTACTATTACTCCACACATCGACCGCTATCCAGCATGCATCTAGAGTATTAAGTTCATAAGAACGGAGTAACGCATTAAGCAAGATGACATGATGTAGAGGGATAAACTCAAGCAATATGATATAATCCCCATATTTTTATACTCGATGGCAATAATACAATACGTGCCTTGCTTCCCCTACTGTCACTGGGACAGGATACTGCAAGATTGAACCCAAAGCTAAGCACTTCCCCCATTGCAAGAAAGATCAATCTAGTAGGCCAAACTAAACCGATAATTCGAACAGACTCACAAAGATATCAAAACATGCATATAAGAATTCAGAGAAGAACCAAATAATATTCATAGATAATCTTGTTCATAAATCCACAATTCATCGGATCTCAGCAAACACACCGCAAAACAGTATTACATCGAATAGATCTCCAAGAACATCGAGGAGAACTTTGTATTGAGAATCAAAGGGAGAGAAGAAGCCATCTAGTTAATAACTATTGACCTGAAGGTTTGCGATAAACTACTCACGCTTCATCGGAGAGGCAATGGTGTTGATGTATAAGCCCTTCATGATCAATTCACCCTCCGACAGATCACCCGAAAAGGCCCCAAGATGAGATCTCACGGGTACAGAAGGTTGCGGCGGTGGAAAAGTGGTTTCGTGGCTCCCCCTGATGTTTCTAGGGTGTAAGAGTATATATAGGCGAAAGAAGTACGTCGGTGGAGCAACGAGGGGCCCACGAGGGTGGGGGCGCGCCCTCCTGCCTCGTGGATGCCTCGTGGTGTTTCTGACTTCAACTCCAAGTCTTCTGGTTTGCTTTCGGTCCAAGAAAGATCATCGCGAAGGTTTCATTCTGTTTGGAATCCGTTTGGTATTCCTTTTCTGCAAAACTCTAAAATAGGCAAAAAAAATTAAACTGGCACTGGGCCTCCGGTTAATAGGTTAGTCCCAAAAATAATATAAAAGAGCATATTAAAGCCCATTAAACATCCAAAACAGATAATATAATAGCATGGAACAATCAAAAATTATAGATACGTTGGACACGTATCAATGCCTCTCGTCAATTGCGCACTCATGAAGAAAACTAACCGGTTCATGACCTTGAGCTTGTTGCGGTTATCTATGCACTAAAACCGTGGAGACATTACCTCCTCGGTAATCATTGCGAGATCTTCACCGGTCATCAGAGTTTGAAGTACATGTTTACTCAGCCAGACCTGAACCCCCGTCAGCTGAGATGGATGAAGGCCATAGCAGATTATAACCTGGGTATTTATTATACCCCAGGAAAGCCTAATGTCATGGCCGACGCTATGAGCTGCAAGTCTTATTGCAACAATCACATGGTTCATAAAGCTCAACCCCACCTTTATGAAGAGCTTTGCAAGCTGAACCTTCAACTAGTTCCACAGGGTTCTCTAAATAACCTCATCCTAGAACCCACTATTCTCAAGGCTATTAAGTCTACACAAGCCAAAGATGCTCACGTTGATCTGGTGAAAAAGGATCTTGCCTTATAGAAATCCAGGGATTTCTCGCTTGCTGAAGATGGGACCTTGTACTTCAAAGATCGCATTGTAGTACCCCCGGATCAAGCTTATGACAGAGAAGGTGATGAAAGAAGCACATGACACCCCTCTCTCTATTCATCCGGGAAGTACCAAGATGTATCAAGACATCCGTCAGAAGTATTGGTGGTCCAAGATGAAGCAAGACATTGCTTGATATATCGAAGAATGTGACGTTTGCCGTCACATCAAAGTAGAACATCAGAAACTGTCTGGACTTCTACAACCACTTTTGATTCCTGAATGGAAGTGGGATAATATACAGATGGACTTCGTCACTGGCCTTCCCGAGTCACAGAAAGGTAATTATGTTATCTTTGTAGTCATCAACCAATTCTAGAAAGTCGCACACTTTCTGCCAGTCAAGGAGACAATCACTGCTAGCCAATTAGCAAACTTGCATATCTCCAGAATTGTGTCACTCCATAGCATTCTGAAGGAGATCAGTTCAGACCGTGGCACTATATTCACTTCGAAGTTTTGGGATAGTTTCCAAGAGGCAATGGGAACTCATATAACTCGGAGCACTACATATCATCCCCAATCCCAATGCCAAGTCGAGCGAGTCAACCAAATCCTTGAAGATATGCTACGGGCTTGTGTCATCTCATTCGGGAAGAAATGGGAAGAATCTCTCCCTTATGCGGAGTTCTCTTATAACAACAGCTATCAAACCAGCTTGAAGATGGCACCCTTCAAGGTACTCTATGGACATAAGTGTCGAGCCCCTCTGAATTGGTCAGAAACTGGGGAACGGACGCTCATTGGTCCAGACATTATTCAACAAGCTGAAGAGCAGGTTCGCATTGTCCGGGATAATCTCAAGGCGGCCCAGTCCCACCAGAAGAGCAACTATGACCGGAAACACTGGGGTTCAACTTATCAACCTGGTGAACAAGCTTATCTACGTGTCACTCCTTTGAGAGGCACTCATCGGTTCGGAGTCAAGGGCAAGCTAGCTCCATGCTACATTGGTCCTTTCCGCATTATCTCCGCCGTGGACTTGTGGCTTATCAATTGGAGTTGCCACCTCAATCCTCTCACATCCATGACATCTTCCACGTGTCGCAACTTTGTCGTTGCTTCAAGGACCCGGAACGTGAAGTGGATCCGAAACTGATTGAAGTGCAAGATGATATCACATACAAAGAGCACCCAATCCGCATTCTGGAAGAGGCTGAATGTCAAACCCGCCAGAAGGTTACCAAGTTCCTCAAAGTACAATGGTCAAACAATACTAAAGATGAAACCAGTTTGGAACGCGAGGATAACCTCCATCTTTGAATATCCCGATATTTTCCCTTCTACCTCTTAATTCTCGGGGTGAGAATTTCTTATAGAGGAGGAGAGTTGTAACACCCCTGTATAGTTGAGCTACAATAACCCCTAAGATTAACCTAATCTTTTTGCTAAACAGGGCATGATCATCTTGATTCAATCTCCTTCAAATTCCTTTTAAATTCAAATTCAAATTTAAAATGAAATGCAAAAATTCCCAACCATATAAACTAGAATGTCCATCATGTGGCAATTAATCCATAACTAATTATGATGGTGAACCAACATTTTTATAATGTATTTTAATGCCCTAAAGTAATTAAAACAATGGCTAAAACAAATATCTTAATGCCTTTTGAAATTTTAAGAAATGCTAAACTAATTAATTAATGTGCCAAACATTTTGTGGCAGTGGGTTAATTTGCAACTGTGTTTATGGAGTAAGTTTTACATTTTATAAAACTAAATTAAAATGAAACTAAAATAAAAACAGAAAAGTTTTAAAAGGAAATCAAAATAAAAAGGAAAGGGAGAGGAGAGAGAGAACACCCCTGCCCCTCCTAGGACACGACCCAGCCGCGCTCGCCCGAGTGGCCCACCCCCAGCGGTCGCCTTCCCATGTTCCCCCAACCCCGTCGCTACAGGGGGAGCCCCCGCCGGACCGCCTCGCCGGCGATGTCCTGGCGAGGTTAAAGACGACAGCACCCCTCACTCCCTCCAAAATACCTATGCCCTCTCACTCGCCTCTCTCTCTCTCACTCGCTCGCCTCTCCTCCCCCAGATCCACCTTATTCCTCCCCTCATCTGAGCACCTTCGTCGTCGCCCATCATCATGGCCGCGGCAACCGGCCAACCCGAGCACTGCCAAGTTGCCCACAAGGCCCGCCGTTTCTTCTTATTCCTCTATGCCGAGCCACGAGGACCCGGACGCCCCTATGACGTGCTACGTATTGAGCTTGCGTTGGTTTTCCTTGAAGAGGGAAGGGTGATGCAGCACAGTAGCGTAAGTATTTCCCTTAGTTTTTGAGAACCAAGGTATCAATCCAGTAGGAGGCTCCTCACAAGTCCCACGAACCTACACAAACAAACAAAGAACTCGCAACCAACACGATAAAGGGGTTGTCAATACCTTCACGACCACTTGCAAAAGTGAGATCTGATAGAGATAATATGATAAGATAAATATATTTTTGGTATTTTATAATACAGATGCAGAAAATAAAGATGCAAATAAAAGTAGATTGGAAACTTATATGATAAAAGATAGACCCGGGGGCCATAGGTTTCACTAGAGGCTTCTCTCAAGATAGCATAAGTATTACGGTGGGTGAACAAATTACTGTCGAGCAATTGATAGAAAAGTGAATAATTATGAGACTATCTAGGCATGATTACATCACGTCCGCAACAAGTAGACCGACTCCTGCCTGCATCTACTACTATTACTCCACACATCGACCGCTATCCAGCATGCATCTAGAGTATTAAGTTCATAAGAACAGAGCAACGCATTAAGAAAGATGACATGATGTAGAGGGATAAACTCAAGCAATATGATATAAACCCCATCTTTTTATCCTCGATGGCAACAATACAATACGTGTCTTGCAACCCTTTCTGTCACGGATGCACTAGAGCTATAAATGAATGAAAGCTCAACAAAAGAAAACTAGTGGGTGTGCATCCAACTTGCTTGCTCACGAAGACCTAGGGCATTTGAGGAAGCCCATCATAGGAATATACAAGCCAAGTTCTATAATGAAAAATTCCCACTAGTATATAAAAGTGACAACCTATGCCTGCAGGACCATGGTGAGCTCGCGGTCTTTCCCCCTCGCTCGCTAGCTCAATCCCGCACCCGTAGCTCAACCCCCCCCCCTCCCCCATCGTGCCTGAGCTTGTCATCGCGGTGGTGCTCGCCGCCGTGGCCACGGCTTGCGGAGCTCAAAACCAACCACCCCGTCGTACTCAGCGCCTCCGCCCACACCCATTGCAAGTGCTCGCTACTCCTCCCGCTCCCTCTAGCATCGTCCCTGATGGGACTCGAACACGGCCACTACCTCTGCTCGATGCTAGCGCTGACTCCGGCGGGCTCAGCTCCTTCCAATACCCCCACTTGACGCGTCGGGCTCTCCCTGTTCAAACGAGCCACTTCGCGTGCTAAATGGTCACCGGAGGGCGGAACCCACGGCCTCCCGTGGCCCTCCGCCGTTGTTTTGGTCGGTGGTGGCTTAACACCGGTCGCGCAACGACGTGGTCGCCCCAGGGCCACCCCTAGGGTCACTGTCCAGTGGCCCCAGGAGCTCGGTTGGCCCTGTTGACCCAGTCAATGGCTGATTGGGCATCGCCCAGTCACTGCTAGTGGGTCCCTCATTGGCCCCGTTGACTGGTTAACCAATCTGTTGGCCGCTGATGTAGCGATGACGCCATGATGACATCATATTTCCTTTTCTGTCGAATTAGGTAATTAAATTAATTTCAAAAAAATGTTTAAAACTTTGAAATTAATATAAAATAATCTATAATCTGGATGAAAATAATTTATATATGAAAATTGTTCAAAAAAACCAAGGAATCTGAATATGCAATGTGTTCCCCTATCACATGTCCCTAGCATGCTAAACATGGAAACACTCCCTCTCTTTCATCTATCCGAAAAAGGCATGGACATGATGTACAGCTAAAGCACAACAAAACATGAACACTGAGCTATCTCCAGAAATCACTAGAACATGCTCAAACACACATGGTAAGATTGCAAGTTATAACAATTTCAGACTTTGCAGAAAATAACATCAGGTTGCAATGTTTAGAGCTATCAAACAACATGTTACAGTAACTTATAATAGCAAACAAAGGCATGGCATGAATCTAATAAATGCATATATCAAAAATCCTTTACTGACCATAAGCCACAAAGGATCAGAAAATATGATGGCACCCACGTAAACATAGCAAGTTATTAAACAGATCCAAACATGGCAGGAACAGAATTATGAAGGCATGTAGATGAGCTTGTGCAACTTACTACAGAGCAATACATGGCATGGCATGGCAACCAACAGTAAGAAGGCATATTTTTGAATCTAACCATGGCAAGAGCAAGGTCATAGGGTGCATGGATCACTAGGAAAACACATGGAAACAAATGAACTTAATGTTAACAGGCTGACAGCAACATTTTCAAGCAACTTTGGAGCAAGATAACAACAATCTAGAGCAACCTATAAATGCAACCAGGGGCATGGATGGATAGAGGATGACATTTAGATTAAAACATATTTGGTGATCATCTCCAGATTATGCATAGAATAATTAGTAGCAACATGTTTATATAGCATCACGAAATAACAGATTCAGCCTAGCAAAATAGCAACATCAAGTACACTACTTAACAAGCTCGATTCACTCACCACAAGTCATTGCATGACAATATAAGAATAGCATCATCAAGAAGACATGTTTATATAACCAACCAAGGCAAGAACAAGTTCATAGCATGCAAGGATCAACTATAGCATCCTTGGCTAAATTAAATAACATGTAAACAATCTGCCAGGAAACATTCTGAAGCAAAAGTAGAGCACTCAAACGACATGCTAGACTACTCCATAATTTCAAAAAAGGGCAGGGATGGATAGACAATAACCATATGTTCAAAACATCCTTACTGAAGTATCTCAAAATATGCATGGATCTCTCTGTAGCATCAAGTTTACATGGCATCAAAATAACAGCAGAACAGGGACTAAAATCAGCAACATCACGATGCCTAGTTTGCATGCTTGTGCTAGTCACCACATTGATCACAAAAATACATGGTAAGCACCTCTGTAAAGAAGACATGGCATAGTTCAAAACACATGAAGACATCAACCTCATAGGATGCACACATCAATCATGGAAAAAATGACAAAAGAGCTCGTTCTGATAACAGACAGCAGAAAACATCCTGAAGCACTCTTACAACGATGATTCAGGCATATAGATGACCTCAAATGAATATGATGCAATGGAATGAAATAATGTACTCATCGAGGCGAACAATTTGACATATTACACGCACGAAACGGAGCTACGGATGCAGAGATACAGCATGATGAACATGGCATGAAAATGTAAAATAACTCGGGACTTAGAGAAATCTCGGGGAGGGGAAAGTCAACCTCGTCAGATCTGGGCTGCATGGGGCTCGAGGTTGACCGAAGCATCGCCGGAGTTGAGGGAGATGGCCGGAGACAGCGAAGGGGACCGGATTCGAGGCGCTCCTCGCCGGATCCGGCGCCCACGGCGGCGGAGACGAGGTTGGACGGCGACGGAGGGCGAGGCAGGGGCGGCGGCGCAGCTCGGCCGCGGCGGCGCGCGGCCGGGGCGGCGGAGGCGGCTCGGCGACGGATACCGGCTCGGGAGGCGATGGGGCGGCACGGGCGAGCGGGCGCGGGCGACGGCGCTCCGGCCGGGAGGCAGACCGCGGCGGCAGGCTCCTACGGCCGGGAGGCGCGGCGCCCACTGCGGCGACCGGCGGCGAGGCGGCGAGGCCTGCGGTGGCCGGCCAGCGAGGACGCGGGCGGAGGCGGCGTGCCTGCGGGCTGCGGGCGGCGGCGGCGACCGACCGGGCCTGCGCGGGCCCGCGATGGGCTCCGCGGGCCGGCGGCGCGGGGCGGCGGCGGGAGGCCACGTGGCAAGCCACGATTGGCTGCGGGCGTGGGCGCGGATGTGTCCGGCTGCGGCTGGACGCATTCGGCGGTGGAGAGGGAAAAATCTAGGGTTAGGGATGGATTAGACCGCGAATTTGGACGGGGAGGGCATATTTATAGATAGAGGGAGCTAGGAGAGTCCAAATGAGGAACGGTTTTCGCCCACGCGATCGTGATCGAACGACCGAGAGCATGGAGGGGAGTTAGATGGGTTTTGGGCCACTTTGGAGGGGTGTTGGGCTGCAAGACAAAGGAGGCCTTTACGGTTACCTGGTTAACCGTTGGAGTACCAAACGACCTCCAAATGGCACGAAACTTGACAGGCGGTCTACCGGTGCTATACCAAGGCCACTTGGCAAGCCTCGGGCCATTCCGAGAAAGTTTAACACCCACTCACAACGAGAGACAAAGGGGGAACGCCGGAGGGCATAGGAGCGCCGGATTGCAAAACGGACAACGGGGAAAAGGCTCGGATACATGAGACGAACACGTATGCAAAATGAAATGCACATGATGACATTATAAAATGCAACATGCAAGCAAATGACATGGCAACAGCGGCGAATAACTGGCAGACACTTGGCGCATCGGATCCGGGGCATTACAACACTCCTCCACTAACAAGAGATCTCGTCCCGAGATCTTAGGACCGAGACGGAAGGGAAAAGAGATGAGGTGAAGCAAGAACTCAAGAGAAGCAGCAAAGAATCGAGAGCACTCGAGAAGAAGAGAGGAACGACAAGAATGACGAGAGTCGAAAGCTCACGGAATTAGGTAGACTATGAAACCACTCCGGTTAGAACGAGATAAGAAACGAATAAGCCCAAAAGGATTTAGGCAGCACTCCGGTTGAAAATGGAAGGAAAAGAACATGAACTTGAGGGGATGGAATGATACTTGATGAAGACATGACACAAACCTCCGGAAAGAATTGAAAGAATATTGAATGAAAAGAATTTAGAAGGATTGAATTTAGTTGTTGAGAAAATCAATCAACGAAAGAATAAGCTTGTTGTGGGCTTATGGATAACATCTCAGAAATTATGAGGTGATAACCGACCACAAACGGAAATAATTGGATAGCTTAGAAGAACGAAGAAATGCAAAACTCCACTTCAAAAGAATACGGAGAATTAATTGCACTTCGAGACGCGAGAAGAAAAGATACTTGAACTCCACCGACAAGAATCTTGATGAATTATTGAAGAAAGAATTAAACCATGAAGAACCACCATGAACTCCGGTAACAAAAGAATGACGAGATAAAATTGGATGAAAGAATAAGATGAGGCTTGCGATGATTTAGATGGAGGTACCGACGAAATGACCAAGGAAATTTGAACTCCGGAAAAAGAAAAGATGAAACACTTGGAACTAGAATTTATTCATGAAGAACAAACTCCGAAGGAAGGGATTAATCACTTGGATGGAATAAGAATAAGATTTATTGTATGCTCATCCTTCATCAAATTAAATTGATGACAAGCAACGGATTTTGCATATTACTTATTCTTCTTGAAAAAGGATTGAGAAGGGATATGTCGCAAACTTGAGAAGGTCTTCATGAACCACCGGTTGGATTGGAAAGAATGAATGAATTGAAATGATAATCAAAGACAAAGGAATCTGAAGGAACCACCGTAAGAATTCGAAAATGACTGACGCAAGAGAATGAATCACCGGGAAGAATTAGAAGAACATATCTGCTTGAGGGGATTTAGATGCAAAAGAACAAAGAGATCATGAGCTGATTAAAGAACACTTGAACGAAGCACCGGGATAATTGGAGAATGAAAACTGGAATGATGGCCTCTGGTGAAAAGAAATGGGAAAACAACTTCTGACATACTCCGGATGGGTAAGAAAGAATATCTGACAAATGGAATAATTCGAGAGGATGATATGAAGCTAGAACCACGAAACTTTGCAAGAATGGGCAAGATTTAAGAGGAACTCTTCTTCGGTCTTCAAATGACAACGAGAAACACCACCAAAATTACTGAGATACTCCGGTAGAACGAAAACCGAAAAGGTTGAGCCAACAATGAAAAGAATTTGGACGAGATCTTGGAGAAGGCATGTGACTGATGAAATCCATTCTTACATCACACTTGAAAAGACTTGAGAATAACTCCGGGGAAATTAGAAGAGTCAGGTAAGATCCTGGGAAAAGACCTGTGGGTTAGGGCCCACTAAAAGAAAACACCATTGAAAAGGATTGTTGAAGAGATAGATGATGCACCGGAACAATTGAAATATTTGAATGAGGTGACAACCTCGAATTAATTCGAACACAGACGAATCTCCTGAGATGACTTGAACAGTCTAGAAGGATAAACTGGCGAGAGACGAACGAGCAGGGAAAACACTAGAGCTGAGGGAAAGAATATAGTCACTACCAAAAACTTCAATTGAGTCCACCGAAAAAGAGATGAAGAATGACGAACGAGACGAGAATTCACTGG
The DNA here is from genome assembly GCF_018294505.1 of Triticum aestivum. Classification (NCBI taxonomy): domain Eukaryota; kingdom Viridiplantae; phylum Streptophyta; class Magnoliopsida; order Poales; family Poaceae; genus Triticum; species Triticum aestivum. The sequence continues at coordinate 506,018,968 of NC_057798.1, read as the reverse complement.
TTGAAATGATTTACGAAAGACTGAAGAGGCTCCACACGAAAGGAATTGATGGTCGAAACAGACTCAGACTCCGGAAGAAGAGGGTGGGAGGGCGGGAAAACAAAGGCAACTTGGAAGGGGAAATCGATGAATATCTTGAAGAGGAAACACCGGTTAAAGGAAAGCCCAAGCTTCGCACGAGTAAGAAGGATACTCGATTACGGACTCTGGTTCTGAGAAGAAGAACAGGGAGGGCGGGTGGGAAAATAAGACAACTGAGGATTGAACTCAATGATGAAGAGGCTCGAGTCGACTTGACGAGAAATGCACCGGATGAAAAGAGCTGAGAGCCAACGATCCAGAAAACCAACTGCGTGATCCTAAAGAAAAATTTGAAGGGGAAGAGGAGTAATTCAAAACACCTGCGTCAAGATTCCTTACCAGACCGACGAAGGGACTGAGGAGTAAAAAGAATTCCTACTCTCCGATATAACTAGACTCCGAAAACAGTTTTTCTTCTAGACTCAACAACGGCCAAACTACACGATCAATCAAGGGGGCTCCTAGGGTCGGTCGAGGCTCTGATACCAACTTGTCACGCCCAATATGCGACCCTATCCAAAAGGAACTCGAAGGTCCCACCAAGGATAGACCCGCATATTGAAACGCTTTTGCAAGGTGGATATCATTACATCAACATTACATAATAGATGGGGATACATACAAGAGGCTTACAATGCCACATGAATACAACATCATGATACATCAGAGCACCATCCGACTACGGATGAAACACAAACAGAAACTCAAACGACATCCACCCTGCTAGCCCAGGCTGCCGACCTGGAACCTATCCCCTGAACGAAGAAGCAGAAGAAGAACTCAACGCAAGCAAGCATCGCTCTCGCGTCATGATCATCGCATATAACCTGTACCTGCAACTGTTGTTGTAGTAATCTGTGAGCCACGAGGACTCAGCAATCCCATTACCATGGGTATCAAGACTAGCAAAGCTTAATGGGAACGGAAGGGGTAAAGTGGTGAGGCTGCAGCAGTGACTAAGAATATATGGTGGCTAACATACGCAAACAAGAGCGAGAAGAGAGCAAAAGGAATGGTCGTGAAGCTAGCAATGATCAAGAAGTGATCCTAAACTCCTACTTACGTCAAACATAACCCAGAAACCGTGTTCACTTCCCGGACTCCGCCGAGAAGAGACCATCACGGCTACACACACAGTTGATGCGTTTTAATTCGGATCTGGTGTCAAGTTGTCTACAACCGGACATTAACAAATTCCCATCTGCCTATAATCGCAGACACGGCTTTCGAAAGATTATACCCTGCAGGGGTGTCCCAACTTATCCCATGACAAGCTCTCGCGATCAACGAAGGAATAGACCTTCTCCCAGGAAGACCCGATCAGACTCGGAATCCTGGTTTACAAGACATTTCGACAATGGTTAAACTAGACCAGCAAAGCCTCCCGCTGTGCCGACAAATCCCGATAGGAGCTGCATATATCTCGTTCTCAGGGCACACCGGATGAGCCAGACGTCGGGTTGGCATAGACCCTGGTTGCCCAGGGGGCGCCGGACATCGCTCGGTTCGGACCAACACTTAGACAAGCACTGGCCTGGGGGGGCTAAAATAAAGATGACCCTCGGGTTGGCCGACCCAAGGGAAAGGGATAGGTGGTGGTGAGGCAAATGGTAAAACCAAGGTTGGGCCTTGCTGGAGGAGTTTTATTCGAGGCGAACTGTCAAGGGGGTCCCATAAATCACCCAACCGCGTAAGGAACACAAAATCTGGGAACATAACACCGGTATGACAGAAACTAGGGCGACAAGAGTGGAACAAAACACTAGGCAAAAGGCCGAGTCTTCCACCCTTTACCAAGTATATAGATGCATTAATAATATAAGAGATATTGTGATATCCCAACCAAAATCCTGTCCACCATGGAGAAATCTTCAACTTCACCTGCAACTAGCAACGCTATAAGAGGGGCTGAGCAAAAGCGGTAACATAGCCAAACAACGGTTTGCATAGGAAAGGTGTCAAAGGTTAGGGGTTCATGGCAATATGGGATGGCTCGATAAACAGGTGATAGGTAGCGCAGCATAGCGATAGAACGAAGCAACTAGCATAGCAATGATAGTAGTGAGATCCAGGGTAGCGGTCATCTTGCCTGAAATCCCGCTAGGAAGAAGAACGAGTCCATGAAGAAGACGAACGGATGAAGCCGAACCAAGCGTAGACGAACGAATCCTCACGATCGCAACGAAACAAGAACTAACAAGAAGAGGCACACAACATGGTAAACACACCACACATGAACAAGGCATGATGCACAACAAGCATGAGGCATGACAAGACTACATGAAGCTACTCATGGCAAGAGATGATGCAAACAAGAACAACACAACAAGGCAAGTTTAAATGAGGCCGGGAACAACATATAACAATTCTGGTAAGTCCTCATATGCGAGTTTCGAAATTGGTCCAGATCTGAATAAACATTATGTTGAAGTTGTTAAACATCAAGTTAAGATGCACCAAGATGATCTACACGAGATTCTAGTCAAGTTACATATAAAGTTCATTTAGTTCAGAGCTACGGCCTAGAAGATATGAGCAAAACAAGTCAAACATGGCATTGATGCAAAATGCATACAAACATCAAGCAAATACCTCAAAACATGGATTGAACATGTTAATATGAGACTACATGCAATTCTAAGCAAGTTTCATAAAGAGCACACTCAAAACGGAGCAACGGTTCAACACATGCACTCATACAAGTTTAAAGGACAAGCTGTCCAAAACAGCGACTAGGCATATTGCAAGCATCAAAACAATACGTACAGCACCTCAACATAATAACAAAAGGCATGGACATGATTGACAGGTAAAGCACAACAAAACATGAACACTGAGCTATCTCCAGAAATCACTTGAACATGCTCAAACACACATGGTAAGATTGCAAGTTATAACAATTTCAGACTTTGCAGAAAATAACATCAGGTTGCAATGTTTAGAGCTATCAAACAACATGTTACAGTAACTTATAATAGCAAACAAAGGCATGGCATGAATCTAATAAATGCATATATCAAAAATCCTTTACTGACCATAAGCCACAAAGGATCAGAAAATATGATGGCACCCACGTAAACATAGCAAGTTATTAAACAGATCCAAACATGGCAGGAACAGAATTATGAAGGCATGTAGATGAGCTTGTGCAACTTACTACAGAGCAATACATGGCATGGCAAGGCAACCAATAGTAAGAAGGCATATTTGTGAAGCTAAGCATGGAAAGAGCATGGTCATAGGGTGCATGGATCACTAGGAAAACACATGGAAACAACTGAACTTAATGTTAACAGGCTGACAGCAACATTTTCAAGCAACTTTGGAGCAAGATAACAACAAGCTACAGCAACCTATAAATGCAACCAGGGGCATGGATGGATAGAGGATGACATGTAGATTAAAACATATTTGGTGATCATCTCCAGATTATGCATAGAATGATTAGTAGCAATATGTTTATATAGCATCACGAAATAACAGATTCAGCCTAGCAAAACAGCAACATCAAGTACACTACTTAACGAGATCGATTCACTCACCACAAGTCATTGCATGACAATACAAGCATAGCATCATCAAGAAGACATGTTTATATAACCAACCAAGGCAAGAACAAGTTCATAGCATGCAAGGATCAACTATAGCATCCTTGGCTAAATTAAATAACATGTAAACAATCTGTCAGGAAACATTTTGAAGCAAAAGTAGAGCACTCAAACGACATGCTAGACTACTCCATAATTGCAACAAAGGGCAGGGATGGATAGACAATAACCATATGTTCAAAACATCCTTACTGAAGTATCTCAGAATATGCATGGATCTCTCTATAGCATCAAGTTTACATGGCATCAATATAACAGCAGAACAGGGACTAAAATCAGCAACATCACGATGCCTAGTTTGCATGCTTGTGCTAGTCACCACATTGATCACAAAAATACATGGTAAGCACCTCTGTAAAGAAGACATGGCATAGTTCAAAACACATGAAGACATCAACCTCATAGGATGCACACATCAATCATGGAAAAAATGACAAAAGAGCTCGTTCTGATAACAGACAGCAGAAAACATCATGAAGCACTCTTACAACGATGATTCAGGCATATAGATGACCTCAAATGAATATGATGCAATGGAATGAAATAATGTACTCATCGAGACGAACAATTTGACATATTACACGCATGAAACGGAGCTACGGATGCAGAGATACAGCATGATGAACATGGCATGAAAATGTAAAATAACTCGGGACTTAGAGAAATCTCGGGGAGGGGAAAGTCAACCTCGTCAGATCTGGGCTGCACGGGGCTCGAGGTTGACCGGAGCATCGCCGGAGTTGAGGGAGATGGCCAGAGACGGCGAAGGGGACCGGATCCGAGGCGCTCCTCGCCGGATCCGGTGCCCACAGTGGCGGAGACGAGGTTGGACGGCGATGGAGGGCGAGGCAGGGGCGGCGGCGCAGCTCGGTCGCGGTGGCGCGTGGTCGGGGCGGCGGAGGCGGCTCGACGAAGGAGACCGGCTCAGGAGGCGAGGGGCGGCGCGGGCGAGCGGGCGCGGGCGACGGCGCTCGGGCCGGGAGGCAGACCGCGACGGCGGGCTCCTGCGGCCGGGAGGTGCGGCGCCCACGGCGGCGACCGGCGGCGAGGGGAGGCGGGGAGGTGGCGAGGCCTGCGGTGGCCGGCTGGCGAGGACGCGGGCGGAGGCGGCGCGCCTGCGGGCTGCGGGCGGCGGCGGCGACCGACCGGGCCTGCGCGGGCCCGCGATGGGCTCCACGGGCCGGCGGCGCGGGGCGGCGGCGGGAGGCCACGTGGCACGCCATGATTGGCTGCGGGCGCGGGCGCGGACATGTCCGGCTGCGGCTGGACGCGTCCGGCGGCGGAGAGGGAAAAATCTAGGGTTAGGGATGGATTAGACCGCGAATTTGGACGGGGAGGGCATATTTATAGATAGAGGGAGCTAGGAGAGTCCAAATGAGGCACGGTTTTCGCCCACACGATCGTGATCGAACGACCGAGAGCATGGAGGGGAGTTAGATGGGTTTTGGGCCACTTTGGAGGGGTGTTGGGCTGCAAGACAAAGGAGGCCTTTACGGTTACCCGGTTAACCGTTGGAGTACCAAACGACCTGCAAATGGCACGAAACTTGACACGCGGTCTACCGGTGCTATACCAAGGCCACTTGGCAAGCCTCGGGCCATTCCAAGAAAGTTTAACACCCACTCACAACGAGAGACAAAAGGGGGAACGCCGGAGGGCATAGGAGCGCCGGATTGCAAAACGGACAACGGGGAAAAGGCTCGGATACATGAGACCAACACGTATGCAAAATGAAATGCACATGATGACATTATAAAATGCAACATGCAAGCAAATGACATGGCAACAGCAGCGAATAACTGGCAGACACCTGGCGCATCGGATCCGGGGCGTTACACTTACCCCCTTAATAATTTTGATATCGCCCACTTGTCTTCTCTCTTATGCTTGCATTAGAACTGCTACTGCTTTTGTATGATCCTATTTTGATGCATAGCCTGATTTTGTAACCTGCAATTGTTACCTTACATGCTTATCCTAAACTGCTTAGTATAGGATGGTTAGTGATCCACCAGTGACCCCTCACCTTGTCCTAGTTGCCCCTGCTTTATGTTGGATGAGTTGATCAATGTGATCGGTGTCCAAAGCCCGGCACATCACATCACACCCCCTTAGTTGCTCGACTATGCATAGTTACTATTGAGTGTCGATGGTGATAACTCGTATAGCACTTCTGATGTTAACTTTGTAGTGTAGTTAATCGGCCGTGGTCTTAAAGGTTGATTCCTCCTTCACCACTTCCAATAACTACTTTGTCAAGCAACCCCTCAAGTGTCAACCATCGAGAGTGATTCCTCCAATTTCACCTTGACGGTTACATCAAGTGGGAATCCATCGAGGGTGATTCCTCAGGTTTCCCCCTTGTTATTTTGGACATACAGTTACTTTGACTTTATCATAGAACCATGATTAAGTCAGGTTGACCCCGAGGGGTACACGCAAGAGAAATGTGACGAGTGATGTGAAGTCGGGTCGACCTGGGGGGTACCTGCGAGTTTTCTAAGCGGCATGGCCGGGCATTCTTAGCCCTTGTCGTAAGTCCGTGAGACAGGGCAAAGGGACCACATATCATGGATCATTGATCATTACCTCGCGCTCCTAAGACACTAACGATTTGGATATGTGATCCGAGTAGGCCTCTGGCCTTTTTGCACTGACCACCATACGAGAATAAGTATGTGCCCTCTATGTTTTATGTATCAGACGAAAGCTCTTCGGAAGTCAGCGATGGAGTGGCGTGCACCCGAGTGGCCCGCGTAAGCACCTTCCTTGTATAAGGAGGTTGTCAAGACTAACACCGTCCGTGTTCGCAATGTGCAGGACTGCAAAGGGTGATGGGCCCAAGACCCCTACGCGCTTAGGATGTAGACCGGCGTGCTGGCCTCTCTGTTGAACCTAGGTAGGATTGCGGTGTGTTGATCGGCCGAGGCCGGTCATGACCTGATGGTGTGTCTGGCTGGAGTTGATCGAGCGTGTTGGGTAAGTTTCTGCACCCCTGCAGGGAAGTTGATCTATTCGAATAGCCGTGTCCACGATAACAGATGCTCGGAGTTGTATCCTGGTCGATACAGCTAGAACTGGATGCTGAGGCATGATGAAATGGATATAATTGCTCCGAGATACTTTCTCGCAGGGAGTCGAGGAAGGATCTCTGGGCGTGTTTAATACAACTTACTACTACTTATATTATGCTAATCTGCACTCTTCTAATGCTGCAAGATGCTAGTCTTCAATAGGCTAGGCTTTTCCCCTTCTCTTCTAGCATTCTGCAGTTCAGTCCATAGATACAACCCATTCCTTTGATACTGATGCATACTTAGCTTAGATCTGATGTAGGTCCTGCAAGTACTTTGGATGGGTACTCACAGTTGCTTTGCTACTTCTTTTTCTACCCCTATACCCGATTGTCGTGATCAAATGACAAAGCCCAGGAGCCAGACAACACCACCTGCGACTACTACTACCCTGAGGGTGCCTACTACTACGTGGAGGTCGACGATGATCAGGAGTAGTTAGGAGGCTCCCGGGCAGGAGGCCTTGCTTTTTCGATCGTTGTTGCTTTTGTGCTAGCCTTCTTAAGGCAAACTTGTTTAACTTATGTTTGTACTCAGATATTATTGCTTCTGCTGATTCGTTCGTATTCGAGATGATGTATTCGAGCCCTCAAGGCCCCTAGCTTGTAATATAAAGCTTGTATGACTTAAATTTGTGTCTAAAGTTATGTTGTGGTATCTTCCCATGAGTCTCTGATCTTGATCGTACACATTTGCGTGTATGGTTAGTGTACAATTGAATTGGGGGCATCACAAGTTGGTATCAGAGCCGACTGCTTGTAGGTAGTCCCCTTCCAACTTCTTGGCGAAAGTTGAGTCTAGTCCTTGGAAAATTTGTACTAACATTGTTGTGTGGCTTACGGGCCCACGTCACTAATGGGTGGTATTAGGATCTTTTACTCCTCGATCTTTACTCTGGAACTTAATCTCTCTTCTACTTGGGTTAAATGCTTTTGCTAACTTTAACATTAGGATCTCGTGATCACATCCACCGGAGATTTGTATTAAGCCTTTCTTGAACTGGGAGCCAGGATCTGCTTCATAGTGATCACGGACCACAGGACCCTTTTATCTAGGGCACCTTGCGTCGTCCCTTGTAGATTCCTCGCTCCAGTAGTTTTCCCTAACATTGATGTAGCGTTTGCTATGTCTCGTTGTTGTATCCCTCCACCTTGTGCCAGTGTGCCGCCTAGTTGCCTAGCTGCGTGTGTTTTCGAACTCATGCTACCGATTTTATCCAACTCTTTGTGTGGATCTGTATGTCATGTTTGACTACTATGATGTATCTATCGCACTTCTTTCTTTGTGCATGTTACTTCATGAATGATTCTTTATCTCTGCAACTTCTTAACTGTATTATCGGTAGTCATCCAAAAACCCTTTAGAGGACACTAGTCGCACTTACTAAAATTAGTCTTGAGAACATGTGAACATGAGACAACATCTCGTAACATGGATAAAAATGTCTTATGGTATCTTGTTAGAAGACCATCTCTTAGTTAAAAAAAGACAAGTCTCTTTTACCACACAAAGTTATATGGTATCATGAACATAGAAAATTCTAGGAGCATGATAAGAGCATGTCCAACACATGATGTAGCAATTGGTGCCCAAAAATAATATTAGAGCAGTATAGATAACTTTTTGGCACCAGAACAATTTCTACCGTAACAGTTGATGCAAAAGTGATGCATGAAAAAATTACCAGTAGCACAACAATATATTCATCGGTAGCACTATTGGAATGCACAGTAGCACATCTCTCTCAGGATACGTCTCCAACGTATATATAATTTTTTATTATTCCATGCTATTATATCATCAGTTTTGGATGTTTTATATGCATTATTATGTTGTTTTATATTATTTTTGGGACTAAGCTATTAACCTAGATCCCAGTGCGAGTTGTTGTTTTCCCCCTGTTTTAGAGTTTCTCAGAAAAGGAATGCCAAACGGAGTCTAAACAAAATAAAACTTTCATGATGATCTTTCTTGGACCAGAAGCAAACCAGGAGACTTTAAGATGAAGTCAGAGGAGCCTCGAGGCAGCCACAAGAGTGGAGGGCACGCCTTGGGGGGTAGGGCACGCCCCCTGTCTTGTGGGCCCCTCGTGGGTCTCCTGGCCTAATTCTTTTGCCTATATATACTCTTATATGCCCAAACCACCAGAGGCATCCACGAAAACACTTTTCCACCGCCGCAACCTTCTGTACTCATGAGATCCCATCTAGGGGCCTTTTCCGGCATCCTGCCAGAGGGGGATTCGATCATGGAGGGCTTCTACATCAACACCATTGCCCTTTTGATGAAGCGTGAGTATTTTACCTCAGACCTACGGGTCCATAGCTACTAGCTAGATGGCTTCTTCTCTCTCTTTGATTCTCAATGCCATGTTCTCCTCAATGTCCTGGAGATCTATTCAATGTAATAATTTTTTGTGGTGTGTTTGCCGAGATCTGATGAATTGTGGATTTATGATCAGCTTATCTATGAATATTATTTGAATCTTCTATGAATTCTTATATGCATGATTTGATGTCTTTGCAAGTCTCTTCGAATTATCAGTTTGGTTTGGCCAACTAGATTGGTTCTTCTTGCAATGGGAGAAGTGCTTAGCTTTGGGTTCAATCTTGCGGTGCCCTTTCCCAGTGAAAGTAGGGCAGCAAGGCACGTAATGTATTGTTGCCATCAAGGATAAAAATATGGGGTTTTCATCATATTGCTTGATTTAATTCCTCTACATCATGTCATCTTACTTAATGTGTTACTCCGTTCTTTATGAACTTAATACTCTAGATGCATGCTGGATAGCGGTCGATGTGTGGAGTAATAGTAGTAGATGCAGAATCGCTTCTGTTTACTTGACACGGACGTGATGCCTATATTCATGATCATTGCCTTAGATATCGTCATAACTTTGTGCTTTTCTATCAATTGCTCGGCAGTAATTTGTTCACCCACCATATTATTTTCTATCTTGAGAGAAGCCTCTAGTGAAACCTATGGCCCTTGGGTCTCTTTTCCATCATATAAGTTCTCTTTTCCATCATACAAGTTCCTGATCTACTATTCTTGCAATCTTTTCCTTTCCGATCTATAAACCAAAAATACCAAAAATATTTACTTTATCATTTATCTATCTCCATCAGATCTCACTTTTGCAAGTAACCGTGAAGGGATTGACAACCCCTTTATCGCATTGGGTGCAAGTTTGTTTGATTGTTTGTGCAGGTATTCGGTGATTTGTGCATTGTCTCCTACAGGATTGATAGCTTGGTTCTCAAACTGAGGGAAATACTTATCTTTACTTTGTTGCATCACCCCTTCCTCTTCAAGGGAGAAACCAACGCAAGCTCAAGAAGTAGCAGGAATAATTTCTGGCACCGTCGCTGGGGAGATCAACGCCAAGTCAGGACATACCAACTACCCATCATAAAATCTCATCTCTTGCATTACATTATTCGTCATTCGCCTCTCGTTTTCCTCTCCCCCACTTCTAAAACGATTTTTGAAAAGATTCGCCCTTTTCTTCGCCTTCTTTCTGTATGTCTTTTTGTTTATGTTTCCATGTGCCTTCTATTTGCTTGCATCTTTGCTTGCTATAAATCTATTGATATGGATCCACTTAAAGTGTTCTACTTTGATCATCTTCGATCTATATGTGCTCGTGCTGAAACCCCAACTAGTTTAGTTGAGGGAAAATCTTTAGATGAGCATGCTCATTTTGTGCGTCATCGTTTGTCTGAAAAAGGGAGGCTCTTATGGAATCAAATAAACAATTTGTTGTGTTATGCTTGGAATTTTTGTGAAATTTATGATTTTACTTGTTGCTCTAAAAACCCTAAAAACACCTTCCCTACCTATGTGAGTTTAATGATAATTAAATCTTATCTTCTTATGAAAAGGGTGTTTACTGTTACTATGATACCAAACAAAGTGAAGAATTTGATACTTTTAAGGGTGCTTCTGAAGTTGCTTCTTTGATTGAAAAGTATGATATCACTCTCTGCAAATCTGAAAATTTTGACATACTTAAATATTGCTATGAAAACTATGCTCATAATGTCTATGTCAAAGAATTTATTGAGAGAATGACCGTTGCTTTGGAAGAAAATAATGATATGCATGAACATATAGATAGTTATGATTCCTATGATTTATTGAAATATACATTGATAAACATGATGCTTGTTGTTCGTGTGGCCATGATGCCAATATTTATGGAGATGAATTTGCTATAGTCCCTTATGTTAAACATGAAATTGTTGCTATCGCACCCATACTTGATAGTTCCTTCGATGAAAAGCATGATTGCAATGATGTTATTATAAATTCTATTAATGTCAATTGTGTTAATGATATGCAAAACTTCAAGCTTGGGGATGCTAGTTTTTCTATGTCCACTATTTGTTGCAATGATCATGATTGGGGTGATTCTTCTTATGATCTTGAAAATTTATTTAAGCCCCATGATGAATATGAGATTGATAATAGTGTTTGCAATATTATTGGGAGTGGGTTTGGAAGAGTGTCAACTTTAGATCCCACGTATTTGGAGAATGTTCAATCTTATGAATTTTTTGATTAAGGTGGGTTTGGAGAGGTCATGACTTTAGTTAATCCCACTATTTTGAAAGAGTGTCAACTTCGCATGCATGTGGATCGTGTTGAGAATATGTTATGTGATAGCTATATTGTTGAATTTTCTTATGATCCTACATGTAATTATTATGAGAGAGGAAAATATGGTTGTAGAAATTTTCCTATTACTAAATTACCTCTCTTCATGTTGAGATTGCTATCGTCTCTTTCTTCTTCCTTGCATATGCTAGTTTTTGATTGCCTTGATAATTTGTTTGCTTATAAAATGCCTATGGATAGGAAGTATGTTATACTTAGATGTGTTTCTCACGTGTTTTATGATGCTCTCTTTGTGCTTCAATTCTTCTCTTTTATGTGAGCATCATTGGAATTGTCAATGCCTAGCTAAGGGCATTAAACAATAGCGCTTGTTGGGAGAAACCCAATTTTATTTTTGTTCTTTACTTTTTGTTCCTGTTTTGCTTTGAATAATTCATCTAGCCTCTGGTTAGATGTTATTTTGTGTTCTAGTTAGTGTTTGTGCCAAGTAAGACCTTTAGGATAGCTTACGGTGATAGTTGTTTTGATCCTACTGAAAAACAGAAACTTTTGCACCCAGTAAATAGTTTCCTGCATTTTATTGAAATGTGCTTTCAATCTGATTCTTTTTTCTCTGGATTGGTGCACAAATTTCCCAGGGTTTCCTAATTTTTTAGAATTTGTGGAGTTACAGAAGTGTTTGAGAGTTACAGATTACTACAGACTGTTCTGTTTTTGACAGATTCTGTTTTCTTTGTGTTGTTTGCTTATTTTGATGAATCTATGGGTAGTATCGAGGGATATGAACCATGGAAAAGTTGAAATACATTAGATATTACACCAATATAAATAAAGAATGAGTTTGCAATAGTACCATAAAGTGGTGATTTATTTTCTTGTACTGACGGAACTTATGAGATTTTCTGTTGAGTTTTGTGTTGTGAAATTTTCAAGTTTTGGGTAAGGATTTGATGGACTATGGAATAAGGAGTGGAAAGAGCCTAAGCTTGGGTATTCACAAGGCATCCCAAGGTAATATTCAAGTACAACCAAGAGCCTAAGCTTGGGGATGCCCCGGAAGGCATCCCCTCTTTCGTCTTTGTCTATCGGTAACTTTACTTGAGGCTATATTTTTATTCACCACATGATATGTTTTTTGCTTGGAGCATCTTGTATTATTTGAGTCTTTGCTTTTTAGTTTGTCACAATCATCCTTGTTGTACATACCTTTTGAGAGAGACACGCATGAATCATGATTTATTAGATACTCTATGTGCTTCACTTATATCTTTTGAGCTAGGCAATATTGCTCTATATCTTCACTTATATCTTTTTAGAGCACGGCGGTGGTTTTATTTTATAGAAATTGATGAACTCTCATGCTTCACTTTTATTATTTTGAGAGTCTCTAAGCAGCATGGTAATTTGTTTTGGTTATAAATTTAGTCCTAATATGATAGGCATCCAAGATGGATATAATAAAAACTTTCATATAAAGTGCATTGAATACTATGAGAAGTTTGATTCTTTATGATTGTTTTGAGATATAAAGATGGTGATACTAGAGTCATGCTAGTGAGTAGTTGTGAATTTGAGAGATACTTGGTGTTAAAGTTTGTGATTCCCATAGCATGCACGTATGGTGAACCGTTATGTGATGAAGTCGGAGCATGATTTATTTTTCAATTGTCTTCTCCTACCAATCTATCTCCCTAGGAGCATGCGCATAGTACTTCGTTTCGATAACTAATAGATTTTTGCAATAAGTATGTGAGTTTTTTTGTGACTAATGTTGAGTCCATGGATTATACGCACTCTCGCCCTTCCATAATTGCTAGCCTCTCTTGTGTCGCGAAACTCTTGGCGGTACCATACACCCACCATATACCTTCCTCAAGATTGCCACCATACCTACCTATTATGGCAATTCCATAGCCATTCCGAGATATATTGCCATGCAACTTTCCACTGTTCCATTTATTATGACATGCTTCATCATTGGCATATTGCTTTGCATGATCAGGTAGTTGATATCATATTTGTGGCAAACTACCTTTCATAATACTTTCATACATGTCACTCTTGATTCATTGCACATCCCAGTACACCGCCGGAGGCATTCATATAGAGTCATATTTTGTTCTAAGTATCGAGCTGTATTTCTTGAGTTGTAAGTAAATAAAAGTGTGGTGATCTTCATTAGAGCATTGTCCCAGTGAGGAAAGGATGGTGGAGACTATGATTGCCCCACAAGTCGGGATGAGACTCTGGATGAAAAAAATGGAAAATAAAAAAAGGCCAAAAAAAAGAGAAAGGCACAAATAAAAAAATGGGAGAAAAGGGGAGAAGGGGCAATGTTACTATCCTTTTTCCACACTTGTGCTTCAAAGTAGCACCATGATCTTCATGATAGAGAGTCTCCTATCTTGTCACTTTCATATACTAGTGGGAATTTTTCATTATAGAACTTGGCTTGTATATTCCAATGATGGGCTTCCTAAAATTGCCCTAGGTCTTCATGAGCAAGCGAGTTGGATGCACACCCACATAGTTTTCTTTTTGAGCTTTCATAAACTTATAGCTCTAGTGCATCTGTTGCTTCGAAATCCCTACTCAGTCACATTGATATCTATTGATGGGCATCTCCATAGCCCGTTGATACGCCTAGTTGATGTGAGACTATCTCCCTCTTTTTGTCTTCTCCACAACTACCATATTCTATTCCACCTATAGTGCCATATCCATGGCTCACGCTCATGTATTGCATGAAAGTTGAAAAGGTTTGAGAACATCAAAAGTATGAAACAATTGCTTGGCTTGTCATCGGGGTTGTGCATGATTTAAATATTTTATGTGATGAAGATTGAGCATAGCCAGACTATATGATTTTGTAGGGATAGCTTTCTTTGACAATTGTTATTTTGAGAAGACGTGATTGCTTTATTAGTATGCTTGAAGTATTATTGTTTTTATGTCAATATTAAACTTTTGTTTTGAATATTTCGGATTTGAACATTCATGCCACAATAAAGGAAATTACATGGATAAATATGTTAGGTAGCATTCCACTCAAAAATTATTTTTTTATCATTTACCTACTTGAGGACGATCAAGGATTAAGCTTGGGGATGCTTGATACGTCTCCAACATGACTATAATTTATGAGTGTTCCATGCTATTATATTATCTGTTTTGGATGTTTTATATGCATTATTATGCTATTTTATATTATTTTTGGGACTAACCTATTAACCTAGAGCTTAGTGCCATTTCCTGTTTTTTACCTGTTTTAGAGTTTCGCGGAAAAGGAATACCAAACGGAATAAAACTTTCACGATGATCTTTCTTGGACTAGAAGCAAACCATTAGACTTGGAGAGGAAGTCGGAGGAGCCTCGAGGCGGCCACAAGGGTGGAGGGCGCGCCCTGGGGGGTAGGGTGCGCCCCTTGTCTTGTGGGCCCTTCGTGGGTCTCCTGACCTAATTCTTTTGCCTATATATACTCTTATATGCCCAAACCACCAGAGGCATCCATGAAAAAACTTTTCCACGCCGCAACCTTCTGTACCCATGAGATTCCATCTAGGGGCCTTTTTCGGTGTCCTGCCGGAGGGGATTCAATCACGGAGGTCTTCTACATCAACACCATTGCCCTTCTGATGAAGCGTGAGTAGTTTACCTCGGACCTATGGGTCCATAACTACTAGCTAGATGGCTTCTTCTCTCTCTTTGATTCTCAATACCATGTTCTCCTTGATGTTCTTGGAGATCTATTCGATGTAATACTTTTTGCGGTGTGTTTGCTGAGATCCTACGAATTGTGGATTTATTATCAGCTTATCTATGAATATTATTTGAATCTTCTCTGAATTATTATATGCATGATTTGATGTCTTTTGCAAGTATCTTTGAATTCTCGGTTTGGTTTGGCCAGCTAGATTGGTTCTTCTTTCAATGGGAGAAGTGCTTAGCTTTGGGTTCAATCTTGCGGTGTCCTTTCCCAGTGACAGTAGGGGCAGCAAGGCATGTATTGTATTGTTGCCATCGAGGATAAAAAGATGGGATTTTCATCATATTGCTTGAGTTAATTCCTCTACATCATGTCATCTTACTTAATGTGTTACTCCGTTCTTTATGAACTTAACACTCTAGATGCATGCTGGATAGCAGTCGATGTGTGGAGTAATAGTAGTAGATGCAGAATCGTTTCAGTCTACTTGACACAGACATGATGCCTATATTGATGATCATTGCCTTAGATATCGTCATAACTTTGCGCTTTTCTATCAATTGCTCGGCAGTAATTTGTTCACCCACCGTATTATTTTCTATCTTGAGAGAAGCCTCTAGTGAAACCTATGGCCCCTAGGTCTCTTTTCCATCATATAAGTTCTCTTTTCCATCATACAAGTTTCCGATCTACTATTCTTGCAATCTTTTACTTTCTGGTCTATAAACCAAAAATACCGAAAATATTTACTTTATCACTTATCTATCTCCATCAGATCTCACTTTTGCAAGTAACCGTGAAGGGGTTGACAACCCCTTTATCGCGTTGGGTGCAAGTTTGTTTGATTGTTTCTGCAGGTATGCGGTGATTTGTGTGTTGTCTCCTACTAGATTGATACCTTGGTTCTCAAACTGAGGGAAATACTTATGTCTACTTTGCTGCATGACCCTTTCCTCTTCAAGTGAAAAACCAACACAAGCTCAAGAATTAGCATCTCCCTCTAACTGATCCCCTCTGACCTCCATCTTTCCCTCATGGATCTCTCCCCCCTTACCAATCCCTCTCTTCCACCCTCATCGGATCGAGCCATGCTTCCGCGACCTCGACCGAAAGGCGCTAGTATGAGGCAGAGGATGGAGTAAACTACAACACCGACAACATGCAACAACAGGGAGCTGAATGCGCGATGACCTCAACCCAAAGGTGCACGGTGCCGGCTAAATCGAATGTGACTACAATGAATCGCCGCCCACGTGCTCCACCCTGACGTCGCCACCCACGTGCTCCTCTCTGTGCGATGACCTTGACCCAGAGGTGATATTAGGCATTAGAGGGTAAAGCAAACAACAACATCGACAACATGCCATGAAAGGGAACTGAGCACGGCGACCTCGAACTAGAGGCGTGTTGCCAGCCGGATCGAACGCGACAACCATGAATCATCATCCGCATGCTCCACTCTAAGGCCAACTCCAACTCACGACCCCAAACATGCATCTGTTTTGTCCGGATTTTGTCTGTTTGGGTAGGGCAATGGGGCGGCAGGCAGTTGTTTTCTTGTTTGCTTTGGCCGTGTGCCCACCAGGCAGACGCATCTGATCTGTCATAGCCGGTGGAGCCCCTATGTATACATTTTATGAACTATACACATTGTAAATAGTTTTTACAACCAAATAAATCAAACATAGCCAATAGTTTTACAAACAAATTGAAATTGTCTTGAATAAAAAATAGGTTTGCAAAAAAATAGTTTCACATACGAATAAAAACACAATCAAATAGTTCTGCAACCCAATCGGAATTGTCTTGAGTAGATGGAAAGAAAATGAACCGATACATCTACTGGTTGCCAATGTGATTCCACATGTGCTCAACCAAGTCATCTTGGTGTTGGGGAACGTAGCAGAAATTCAAAATTTTCTACGCATCACCAAGATCAATCTATGGAGATTCTAGCAACAAGAGAGAGAGAGGGAGTGCATATTCAAACCCTTGAAGATCGCTAAGTGGAAGCGTTGCAAGAACGCGGGTGAAGGAGCCGTACTCGTAGCGATTCAGATCGCAGTTGATTCCGATCTAAGCACCGAACAATGGTGCCTCCGCGTTCAACACACGTACAGCCCGGGGACATATCCTCCTTCTTGATCCAGCAAGGGGAGAGGAGAAGTTGAGGGAGAACTCCGACAGCACGACGGCATGGTGGTGATGGAGCTCGTGGTTCTCCGGCAGGGCTTCGCCAAGCACTACGGAGGAGGAGGAGGTGTTGGAGGAGGGAGGGGCAACGCCAGGGAAGAGGTGCTGCAGCCCTCCCACCCCCCCCCTCTATTTATAGGGTGAAGGGGAGAGGGGGCCGACCCTTCTAGATCCCATCTAGAAGGGGGGCGGCGGCCAGGAGGGGGAGACTTGCCCCCCAAGCAACATGGAGGCGCCCCCCCTCCCCTAGGGTTTCCAACCCTAGGCGCCTTGGGCCCTTTGGGAGGGGTGCACCAGCCCACTAGGGGCTGATTCCCTCCCATATTCAGCCCATTAAGTCCCTTGGGGAAGGTGGCCCCACCCGGTGGACCCCCGGACACCTTTCAGTGGTCCCGGTACAATACCGATAACCCCTAAAACCATTCCGGTGACTAAAATTGGACTTCCAATGTATAAATCTTCACCTCCGGACCATTCTGGAACTCCTCGTGATGTCCGGGATCTCATCCGGGACTCCGAACAACCTTCGGTAACCACATACTATTTCCCATAACAACTCTAACGTCACCGAACCTTAAGTGTGTAGACCCTACGGGTTCGGGAATCATGCAGACATGACCGAGACAGCTCTCTAGCCAATAACCAATAGCAGGATATGGATACCCATGTTGGCTCCCACATGTTCCACGATGATCTCATTGGATGAACCACGATGTCGGGGATTCAAGCAATCCCGTATGCAATTCCCTTTGTCAATCGGTATGTTACTTGCCCGAGATTCGATCGTCGGTATCCCAATACCTCGTTCAGTCTCGTTACCGGCAAGTCACTTTACTCGTTCCGTAATGCATGATCCCGTGACTAACTACTCAGTCACACTGAGCTCATTATGATGATGCAATACCGAGTGGGCCCAGAGATACCTCTCTGTCATACGGAGTGACAAATCCCAGTTTCGATTTGTGCCAACCCAACAGACACTTTCGGAGATACCTGTAGTGCACCTTTATAGCCACCCAGTTACGTTGTGACGTTTGGTACACCCAAAGCACTCCTATCATATCAGGGAGATCCACAATCTCATGGTCTAAGGAAATGATACTTGACATTAGAAAAGCTTTAGCAAACAAACTACACGATCTTGTGCTATGCTTAGGATTGGGTCTTGTCCATCACATCATTCTCCTAATGATGTGACCCCGTTATCAATGACATCCAATGTCCATGGTCAGGAAACCATAACCATCTATTGATCAACGAGCTAGTCAACTAGAAGCTCACTAGGGACATGTTGTGGTCTATGTATTCACAGATGTATTACGGTTTCTAGTTAATACAAGTATAGCATGAACAATAGACAATTATCATGAACAAGGAAATACAATAATAACCATTTTATTATTGCCTCTAGGGCATATTTCCAACAGTCTCCCACTTGCACTAGAGTCAATAATCTAGTTCACATCACTATGTGATCGTAATGATTACAACACCTATTGGGTTTGATCATATCTCGCTTGTGAGAGAGGTTATTAGTCAATGGGTCTGAACCTTTCAGATCCATGTGTGCTTTACAAATCTCCATGTCATCTCCTAGATGCAGCTACCACGTGCTATTTGGAACTATTCCAAATAACTGCTCTACTATACGAATCCGGTCTACTACTCAGAGTCATCCAGATTAGTGTCAAAGTTTGCATCGGCGTAACCCTTTACGACGAACTCTTTTACCACCTCCATAATCGAGAGAATTCCTTAGTCCACTAGTTACTAAGGGTAGGTTTGACCGCTGTCCTATGATCCATTCCTGGATCACTCTTGTACCCCTTGACTGACTCATGGCAAGGCACACTTCAGGTGCGGTACACAGCATAGCATACTGTAGAGCCTACGTCTAAAGCATAGGGGACGACCTTCATCCTTTTTCTCTCTTCTGTTGTGGTCGGTCTTGAGTCTTACTTAATACTCACACCTTATAACACAGCCAAGAACTCCTTCTTTGCTGATCTATTTTGAACTCCTTCAAAATCTTGTCATGGTATGTATTCATTTGAAAGTACTATTAAGCGATTTTGATCTATCCTTATAGATCTTGATGCTCAATGTTCAAGTAGCTTAATCCAGGTTTTTATTGAAAAACACTTTTCAAATAACCCTATATGCTTTCCAAAAATTCTACATCATTTCCGATCAACAATATGTCAACAACATATACTCATCAGAAACTCTATAGTTCTCCCACTCACTTCTTTGGAAATACAAGTTTCTCATAAACTTTGTATAAACCCAAAATCTTTGATCATCTCATCAAAGCGTATATTCCAACTCTGAGATGCTTACTCCAATCCTTAGAAGGATTGCTGGAGCTTTGTATACTTGTTAGCATCTTTCAGGATTGACAAAACCTTCTGGTTGTATCACATACAACCTTCCCTCAAGAAAATCGTCGAGGAAACAATGTTTTGACATCCTATCTGCAAGATTTCATAAATAATGCAGTAACTGCTAATATAATTCCAACAGACTCTTCGCATCGCTACGAGTGAGAAAGTCTCATTATAGTCAACTCCTTGAACTTGTCGGAAAACATCTTAACGACAAGTCGAGCTTTCTTAATGTTGATACTTACCATCATTGTTCGTCTTCCTTTTAAAATCCATCTGTACTTAACAGCCTTACGACCATCGTGTAGTTCTTCCAAAGTCTATACTTTGTTTTCATACATGGATCCTCTCTCGGATTTTATGGCCTCGAGCCATTCGTCGGAATCTGGGCCCACCATCGCTTCTCCATAGCTCGTAGGTTCATTGTTGTTTAGCAACATGACCTCCAAGACAGGATTACCAGACCACTCTGAAGCAGTACGCGTCCTTGTCGTCCTACGAGGTTTGGTAGTGACTTGATCCGAAGTTTCATGATCACTATCATCAGCTTCCACTTCAATTGGTGTAGGTGCCACAGGAACAACTTCCTGTGCCCTGCTACACACTGGTTGAAGTGACGGTTCTATAACCTCATCAAGTCTCCACCATCCTCCCACTCAATTCTTTCGAGAGAAACTTTTCCTCGAGAAAGGACCCGTTTCTAGAAACAATCACTTTTGCTTCCAGATCTGAAATAGGAGGTGTACCCAACTGTTTTGGGTGTCCTATGAAGATGTATGTATCCGTTTTGGGTTCGAGCTTATCAGGATGAAACTTTTTCACATAAGTGTCACAGCCCCAAACTTTCAAGAAACGACAGCTAAGGTTTCTCTAAACCATAGTTCATACGCTGTCATCTCAATGGAATTATGTGGTGCCCTATTTGAAGTGAATGCGGTTGTCTCTAATGCCTAACCCGTAAACGATAGTGGTAATTTGATAAGAGACATCATGGTATGCACCATATCCAATAGGGTGCATCTATGATGTTCGGACACACCATCACACTATGGTGTTCCAGGCGGTATTAGTTGTGAAACAATTTCCACAATGTCTTAATTGTGTGCCAAACTCGTAACTCAGATATTCATCTCTATGATCATATCATAGACATTTTATCCTCTTGTCACGAAGATCTTCAACTTCACTATGAAATTACTTGAACCTTTCAATAATTCAGACTTGTGTTTCATCAAGTAAATATACTTAGCATCTACTCAAATCATCTGTGAAGTAAGAACATAACGATATCCATTGCGTGCCTCAGCACTCATTGGACTGCACACATCAAAATGTATTACTTCCAACAAGTTGCTTTGTTGTTCCATATTACTAAAAACGAAGCTTTCAATCATCTTTCCCATGTGGTATGATTTGCATGTCTCAAGTGATTCAAAATCAAGTGAGTCCAAGCGGTCCATCTGCATGGAGTTTCTTCATGCGTACATACCAATAGACATGGTTCACATGTCTCAAACTTTTCAAAAATGAGTCAGTCCAAAGATCCATCAACATGGAGCTTCTTCATGCGTTTTATACCAACATGACTCAAATGGCAGTGCCACAAGTAGGTGGCACTATATCATTACTATCTTATACCTTTTGGCATGAACATGTGTATCACTACGATCGAGATTCAATAAACCATTCATTTTAGGTGCAAGACCATTGAAGTTATTATTCAAATAAATAGAGTAACCATTATTCTCCTTAAATGAATAACCATGTTGCGATAAACATAATCCAATCATGTCTATGCTCAACGCAAACACCAAATAACAATTATTTAGGTTTAACACCACTCCTGATGGTAGAGAGAGCATGCGATGTTTGATAACATCAAACTTGGAAATATTTCCAACACATATCGTCACCTCGCCTTTAGCTAGTCTCCGTTTATTCCGTAGCATTTTATTTCGAGTTACTAACACTTAGCAACCGAACCGGTATCTATTACCATGGTGCTACTAGGAGTACTAGTAAAGTACACATTAATATAATGTATATCCAATATACTTCTGTCGACCTTGCCTGCCTTCTTATCTACCAAGTATCTAGGGTAATTCTGCTCCAGTGACCGTTCCCCTTATTACAGAAGCACTTAGTCTCGGGTTTGGGTTCAACCTTGGGTTTCTTCACTAGAGCAACAACTGTTTTGCCGTTCCATGAAGTATCCCTTCTTGCGCTTGCCCTTCTTGAAACTAGTGGTTTCACTAACCATCAACAATTGATGCTCCTTCTTGATTTCTACTTTCGCGGTGTCAAACATCGCGAATAGCTCAAGGATCATCATATCTATCCTTGCTATGTTATAGTTCATCACGAAGCTCTAGTAGCTTGGTGGCAATGACTTTGGAGAAACGTCACTATCTCATATGGAAGATTAACTCCCACTCGATTCAAGTGATTGTAGTACCCAGACAATCTGAGCACATGCTCAATGATTGAGCTTTTCTCCCTTAGTTTGTAGGCTAAGAAACTCGTTAGAGGTCTTATACCTCTTGACGTGGGCACAAGCCTGAAATCCCAATTTCAGCCCTTGGAACATCTCATATGTCCGCGACGTTTCAGAAAACATCTTTGACGCCTCAATTCTAAACCATTTAACATTACTGGACTATCACGTAGTCATCAAAACGTGTATGTCAGATGTTCGCAACATCCACAAATGACGTTCGAGGTTCAGCACACCGAGCGGTGCATTAAGGACATAAGCCTTTTGTGCAGCAATGAGGATAATCCTCAGTTTACGGACCCAGTCCGCATAATTGCTACTATTAACTTTCAACTAAATTTTCTCTAGGAACATATCTAAAACAGTAGAACTAAAACGCGAGCTACGACATAATTTGCAAAGACCTTTTGACTATGTTCATGATAATTAAGTTCATCTAATCAAATTATTTAATGAACTCCCACTTAGATAAACATCCCTCTAGTCATCTAAGTGATACATGATCCAAGTCAACTAGGCCATGTCCGATCATCACGTGAGACGGACTAGTCATCATCGGTGAACATCTTCATGTTGATCGTATCTGCTATACGACTCATGTTCGACCTTTCGGTCTCTTGTGTTCCGAGGTCATGTCTGTACATGCTAGGCTTGTCAAGTCAACCTAAGTGTTTCGAATGTGTAAATCTGGCTTACACCCATTGTTTGTGAACGTTAGAATCTATCACACCCGATCATCACGTGGTGCTTCGAAACAACGAACTTTCGCAAGGTGCACAGTTAGGGGGAACACTTTCTTGAAATTTTAGTGAGGGATCATCTTATTTATGCTACCGTCATTCTAAGCAAATAAGATGTAAACATGACAAACATCACATGCGAATCATAAAGTGACATGATATGGCCATCATCATCTTGCGCCTTTGATCTCCATCTTTGAGGCACGGCATGATCACCTTCGTCACCGGCATGACACCATGATCTCCATCATCATGATCTCAATCATCGTGTCTCCATGAAGTTGTCTCGCCAACTATTACTTCTACTACTATGGCTAACGGTTAGCAATAAAGTAAAGTAATTACATGGCGTTGTTCAATGACACGCAGGTCATACAATAAATTAAGACAACTCCTATGGCTCCTGCCGGTTGTCATACTCATCGACATGCAAATCGTGATTCCTATTACAAGATCATGATCAATCTCATACATCACATATCATTCATCACATTCTTTTGGCCATATCACATCACATAGCATACCCTGCAAGAACAAGTTAGACGTCCTCTAATTGTTGTTTGCATGTTTTACGTGGCTGCTATGGGTTTCTAGCAAGAATGTTTCTTACCTGCGCAAAAGCCACAACGTGATATGCCAATTGCTATTTACCCTTCATAAGGACCCTTTTCATCGAATCCGATCCGACTAAAATGGGAGAGACTGGCACCCGCTAGCCACCTTTATGCAACAAGTGCATGTCAGTCGGTGGAACCTGTCTCACGTAAGTGTACATGTAAGGTCGGTCCGGGCCGCTTCATCCCACAATACCGTCGAAACAAGATAGGACTAGTAACGTTAAGCATATTGAACAAAATCAACTCCCACAACAACTTGTGTTCTACTCGTGCATAGAATCTACGCAATAGACCTAGCTCATGATGCCACTGTTGGGGAACGTAGCAGAAATTCAAAAATTTCTACGCATCACCAAGATCAATCTATGGAGATTCTAGCAACGAGAGAGAGAGAGAGGGAGTGCATCTTCATACCCTTGAAGATCGCTAAGCGGAAGCGTTGCAAGAACGCGGATGAAGGAGTCGTACTCGTAGCGATTCAGATTGTGGTTGATTTCGATCTAAGCACCGAACAATGGCGCCTCCGTGTTCAACACACGTACAGCCTAGGGACGTCTCCTCCTTCTTGATCCAGCAAGGGGGGAGGAGAAGTTGAGGGAGAACTCCGACAGCACGACGGCATGGTGGTGATGGAGCTCGTGGTTCTCCGGCAGGGCTTCGCCAAGCACTACAGAGGAGGAGGAGGTGTTGGAGGAGGGAGGGGCTGCGCCAGGGAAGAGGTGTTGCAGCCCTCCCACCCCCCTCTATTTATAGGGTGAAGAGGAGAGGGGCCCGACCCTTCTAGATCCCATCTATAAGGGGGGCGGCGGCCAGGAGGGGGGGACTTGCCCCCCAAGCAAGGTGGAGGCGCCCCCCTCCCCTAGGGTTTCCAACCCTAGGCGCCTTGGGCCCTTTGGGAGGGGCGCACCAGCCCACTAGGGGCTGGTTCCCTCCCATATTCAGCCCATTAAGTCCCCCGGGGCAGGTGGCCCCACCCGGTGGACCCCCGGACACCTTTCGGTGGTCCCGGTACAATACCGATAACCCCCGAAACCATTCCGGTGACTGAAACTGGACTTCCCATATATAAATCTTCACCTCTGGACCTTTCCGAAACTCCTCGTGATGTCCGGGATCTCATCCGGGACTCCGAACAACCTTCGGTAACCACATACTATTTCCCATAACAACTCTAGCATCACTAAACCTTAAGTGTGTAGACCCTACAGGTTCGGGAATCATGCAGACATGACCAAGACAGCTCTCTGGCCAATAACCAACAGCGGGATCCGGATACCCATGTCGGCTCCCACATGTTCCACAATGATCTCATCGGATGAACCACGATGTCGGGGATTCAAGCAATCTCGTATGCAATTCCCTTTGTCAATCGGTATGTTACTTGCCCGAGATTCAATCGTCGGTATCCCAATACCTCGTTCAGTCTCGTTACCGGCAAGTCACTTTACTCGTTCCGTAATGCATGATCCCGTGACTAACTACTTAGTCACATTGAGCTCATTATGATGATGCAATACCAAGTGGGCCCAGAGATACCTCTCCGTCATACGGAGTGACAAATCCCAGTCTCGATTCGTGCCAACCCAACAGACACTTTCGGAGATACCTGTAGTGCACCTTTATAGCCACCCAGTTATGTTGTGATGTTTGGTACACCCAAAGCACTCCTACGATATCAGGGAGTTACGCAATCTCATGGTCTAAGGAAATGATACTTGACATTAGAAAAGATTTAGCAAACGAATTACATGATCTTGTGCTATGCTTAGGATTGGGTCTTGTCCATCACATCATTGTCCTAATGATGTGATCCCGTTATCAATGACATCCAATGTCCATGGTCAGAAAACCATAACCATCTATTGATCAACGAGCTAGTCAACTAGAGGCTCACTAGGGACATGTTGTGGTCTATGTATTCACACATGTATTACGGTTTCCAGTTAATACAATTATAGCATGAACAATAGACAATTATCATGAACAAGGAAATACAATAATAACCATTTTATTATTGCCTCTAGGGCATATTTCCAACACTTGGAGCTATATATGAATATGCCAATCACGCATTTCACGATGGGGTTGGGTGAACTGTTCAAACATTGTCAGTTCTTCGTGCTCAGGCTTAACATTTTCACCCTGAAAGTCAAACCATTGGTCGTAGATGCTATCGTCACGCTCATCCTCCACGATGATTTTGTGCATGATCACACAAGCAGTCATCACCTCCCAAAGCTTCTCGGTGCTCCATGTAAGTACAAGGGTGTCGAACGATACCCCGTCGAGATTGAAGCACACCAAAAGCATGCTCCACATCCTTCCTAGCACTCTCTTGCATTTAGGCAAATCTCTATCTCTTCTCTCCTTATGGATTGGGTATTGTATTCATAAGAATTGACCACCGAGGATAGATACCATCAGCTAGGTAGTATCCCTTGTTGTAATGGTGGCCATTGGTCTCAAAGTTGACGTTTGAGAATGGCCTTCCGCAAGTCTTGCGAACAATGGAGAGCACTGAAGCATGTTCATATCATTGTGAGAATCAGCCATGCCGAAGAAAGAATATCATATCTAAAGATCTTGTGAAGCCACTGCTTCTAGTATGACAGTAGCACCTTTCGAATGCCCCTTGTACTGCCCTTGCCAAGCAAATGGACAGTTCTTCCACTTCCAGTGAATACAATCTATGCTACCAAGCATGCCCGGAAAGCCCCTATCGGCATTGATCGCCAACAACCGGTTTGTATCAGTGACAACTGGCTCTCTCAGATACTCATGGCCAAATACTGCCACCGTGACCTTGCAGAAATTGTACATTGGTTTGAGACATGTGGACTCACTCATACGTATGTACTCATCCACAAGATCACCTGGAATTCCATATGCAAGCATGCGAATAGTCGCACTGCATTTCTGGTAAGAGTATAAGCCAAGCTTGCCACGGGCATACTATTTGCACTCAAAGTAAGGGTCATATGCTACTACTCCCCCCGAATATGACTGAACAAATGTCTCGCCATATGAAAGCGACAATGGAATTGATGTGGTTTGAAGAGTGCAACATTCTCAAAGTAATCAGCAGAGAGCAGGGCGTGGCCGCTCTCCCTATTGCGGTTCAAGGCCTAAGCATGCCCCGGGATTGATCCCCTGAACCGAGGCAGCTGCCTAGCAATATGGTCATTGACGACCAATGCATCAACCATAAGCTCTTTGTCATCCAATGAATAAAATGAAGTTGTGGAAAAAATAATCGTCCCCATTATCCATGGTACCTTGTGAGCAAAGTGTCGAACACCTTGCGGTCATGGTGGAGACGCGACCGCGAAATGGTGTTGGGGTCGATGGGCGTCACCAGTAGTCGTAGCTTCCCGGGTATCGGATGCGGCAACTATGGCAGGGGGGTGGGGGGCGGGGAGGGGCAGGCCGCGTAGGGGAAGAGAAAAGAGGGGGTTGCATCCCCAACGGGCGGGCCAGGTGAGGACAAGGGTGCGCATTCCGCCCGTCCGCGCGCTGTCCATTTCGATGCAAATGCGACCCAAATTTGGGCCGGGAATGGGTCCAAAGCGGACAAAAAATGAACATTTATCCGTCTGCTCCCGCGCGTTCGGCCGCAACTTCTGTCCGTTTAGCCCCAGATAGGCGTGACCGAACCATTTGGGTCACGCGTTGTAGTTGGCCTAACCCCAGCACTCCTTGTGCTCCTCTGTGCGCAACGACCTCGTGCCCAGAGGTGATAGCAACTATGAGAGCATAAAGCAAACATCAATACTGCCAACAGACACCAACAAGGAACTGAGCACCATGACCTCGACCCAAAGGCGCATGGTGCCGGCCGGATCGAACACGATGACCATGAATCGCAGCCCACATGCTCCATTCGGACCCTGCCCCCATGTGCTCTCCTCTTCGCGGCTGGATCCAACATGAACAATAGTGGGATCAGCTCATCCCTGTCGGCTTGGGATGGGGTGGTGTGGCACGTCGGCGTCCTCGTGATGGTGAGCACACGCTCGAGCTTAGCGAGCTGGTCGGAGAAGGCGGAGGTGGAGAGGACGAGGACAGGATGACACTTGAGGAAGAAGGCCGAGAAGGCAGAGAATAAGGCAAAGGGGAGCAAGGGGTAGTGGTGGTGGTTGGGGGGCGGCATTCGACCGGTGGCGGGAGATGAAGCATGCACATTGGAGTTCTATTCTGTGGCCGACGGCAGTCGCGGGAGGGCGGCGGGCAGGCAACAAAAAACTTTAGTCTGATGGTTGGGAGTGGGTGCGCTGTATTTGATTTTTTTATGTAGTCGCACAGGTAGTGGCGAAGCTTCTTGGGGGCCAACCTGGGCCATGCCCCCCCAGCTCAGAAGAGAACATCTCGAAATAGGCTTTCACCCCGCTATATAGATATAGCAACCACACGATACAACTGATAGTCCGATGCTGGGGCAAACAGCACAAGCAAGCCCAAAAGAAATAACAGAGAAAGAAAAAGAAACTAATGACAACAGAGTCGGGTCGACAAAAACGATGGTGACCCGCAACCGCTGCGCCCGCCGGAGAATTTCCACCACGCTCCTAGCACTTCGGACCGCCGCATACCAAGCAACACCTTCAGGAAGGAACGCGACGATGCCGACGCTGTTGCCCGGACTGGTCCTAGGGTTTCCCCCGGTACACGGAGGGGCGTGTGGAAGAGGTAAGCCCGGCGCCCTTCGAGAAGGACCGGTGGCGCCCGCGGGCGTCACCGCGTCAGTGCCGGCCAAGCCGACAGGGATTTCTCCCGTCCGCCACACATCCACATCCCCGGCCGCTCCGTCGCACTCCACCAATCTTGCCGCCCACCAACATGCGCCACCACGGTCTTTAGATCACCACCGCCGTCTCACCATGGAAAGAGAAGCGAGACCGACGGATCTGAGAGGGGACAGCCGGGAACAAGGAGCGGCAAAAATCAGCGGCCACGCGGGAGGGGACAACCTCCACCGCCCTTGGCGGTCACCGGCCGGACGCAGCAACAGGAGCACACCAGGCCCACGGCCCGGCCGAGCCAAAAAGGACTCGTGAAGCTCCCGTCACCACGCTGCAGTTAGCGCGCCACCGTCTTCGCAACCCCCCGCACGAGCCGCACCTCCGTCCGTCGAAGCCGTCACACACGACCAAGCGGCAAAGCGGAACCGACGAGGCCGAGAGGAGACAACCGGGAACGATGAGCGGCAAAATCGGCAGCCACACGGGAGGGGACGACCTCCACGGCCCATGGAGGTCACCGGCCGGACGCAGCAAGGAGAGCACACCTGGCCCACGGCCCGGCCGAGCCAGATAGGGCTCGTGAAGCTCCCATTGCCGCGCTGCAGTGCGCGTGCCTCCGTCTCCGCAACTCCCCGCACGAGCCGCTCCTCCGTCCGTCGGTGCCGCCGGCCAGGCCCGCCCAGACCCAGATGGGGCCCAAAAGGGTCCAGATCTGGCCAGAAGGGCGCCGCCGCCTGTCGCCGCGCCAGCCCACAGCCAAGAGGCTGTGCCGCCGCCTCCTCACCATCCGGCTCAGAAGAGAACATCCATACAGTCCTTTGTATTAGGCTTGTTTTTCACTAAAAATCAGCTATAATAGTTATGTTTGCCCCCCTCGAGCCCCCCCCCCCCCCCCCCCCCAAAATAATTTTGGCTCAAGCTCCGCACAGGTGCTACAAATTTGCGGCGGGGGGCAAATTTTGACACGTGATAAGATATATCATCTGTTGGAGCACTATCTTTTAGCATAAAATACCATAAAAACATATTTTGGGCACGGCAGATTCTTTTATCATCTGTTGAAGATGAGCTAAGAAAACATGAGGAGGAAAGAAGAAGCAGGGCAAGGTAGCAGGCGTGGCAAAGAAGATGGGAGAGGAGGGCACAAAGGTCGCACTTTAACGACCGTCATGTGGCACATTCCTTGGATAATATTTGGTCCAGAGGATCAATTGCTAGACTTTTTAACCCTCTGGGATGACTGAAATAACCATACCGCCCCTGGTAAATTTCCAGGTCTGCCCACAGGCACCTGGCTTGACTCGCCGCGAACAGATCCTGGGATCTCTCCTCCCTCCGACCCTCCCTCTTCGTCTCTCGTTTCCCTCTCTTTCGGTCGCTGCCCCGACGCCCTCTCGACCTCGGTCCAAGTCCGGCAGCCAGGGCGACAGCGACGGCAAGGTATGCTCCGTCCCTCCCTTATATTTTACCCTCCTACGAGTTCCTTGATTGGTTGAACCCCTCCTTGAAACCCTAGATGAGAAACTCGTTATTCGACATAGATGTTGTGTCAAAAATTCTTAGCGTTTTCCTTTTCTAATTTAAGGAGTAGCTCCGTTTTTTCTTCCTTTGATCAAATATTTTTTGTGGAAAAACTGGAGAAAATATATGAGAAAGTGAGCATATATCTCTGAACAGAGAGGTGCGCTTGAGCCTCCTGCTGCCCCAGCGCGTGCTCCTGGTGCGTGGCTACCGTTCAGGTGCAAGCCATATATGCTTGTGGAAAAGAAGCAGAGGGGTGGGGGTTAGATTTAAGTGACTACTTCATTTTGTATAACACATGTCCGGAACTCATTGATTGGCACATCAACTTCAGGGCATGTGGCACACCAATTTGGCCAAATAAATCATCAAGGTTGCACCAACTTCAGGGCAAATGATAAAAAGTCCTGTTTCACCGTCTCAATCCCACATGGCGGTAGCGGCGGCGCAGCTCCGTGGATCAGCCACGGTCGCTCAGAGGCATGTAGCCTTCAGAGTACCCTCCTCCTGCCGGTGGCAACGTCACCCTCTCGCTGGTTCACTAAAGGTATTACCCCGATCCAGACAGTAAACACTATCTATTCATTCCCTGTTATATTTTCTTGTGTTTGGTTGATACTCTACTCATCTGAAGAACATGTTATTGTTGTTTTGCAAGTTCTTGATCATTGACCACTAGAATATTTGGTTGTTATGCAAAAGTTAACAGTCATGTGATTTTCATAAAGAAGAAAAATATTAAGTTTATGTACAGTCTGCCTGAGGCACTATGAAACAACACTGACAGTTGCACTTGACAATTTAGTAGGGGTAGCAGGGGAGTTTTCCATTTGCACGCATCTGGCAATTTGATCATTGATGGTGTTGTGCACCTTGTCTAAAGAAAATTATATCACAAAGAGGCGAGAAAATGGTTCTGCGGTGCTGGTTGGTGAATCTGCTTGTAGAAATTTGGAACAATAAACATTTGAATTCATGCTTCTGTAGTTTTAAGTGTTATCGTTCTTGTACCAGTCGGGTTCATGAAGAGTTGAAGCTGTTGCCTACTCCTGTGCTCTGATGTGCTAGCAT
This sequence comes from Triticum aestivum, assembly GCF_018294505.1. Classification (NCBI taxonomy): domain Eukaryota; kingdom Viridiplantae; phylum Streptophyta; class Magnoliopsida; order Poales; family Poaceae; genus Triticum; species Triticum aestivum. The sequence continues at coordinate 505,988,119 of NC_057798.1, read as the reverse complement.
GGACCAAGTATAATCACATGATCAAGCTATCCAATTTTAATAGAGTCAAGTGTTTTCTGCTCTTATTGGGAGGACCTAGAGATGAGAACCTAAGCTGATTTAGTTGTTCTGTTGTAATTTATAAGGTGAATAATATAGGCCACAAATCACCATTGGTAGTAAATGCATTTTGGTGGACACATGTCTTGAGATGCATTTTGGTGTTATAATATTCTGCAAAAAGTTACATTATTTCCTGCAGCATCAGGCCATGCTCTTCCACAAGATTAGCTTGGGCATAATGACCAGAAGATTTGTTTCTTAGAGAAAATAATGTAAAACTAAATAAAAAGGTTGACTTTACCTTTTAAACATATTTTATTGCCTCAGCTTTCAGTTTCTACCAGTGGAGTGGGTGGGAAGCCGTTTGGTTTTAGTGCCAAAATTGCAACAAAATGTGCAAATGAGAACACTCGGACTGAAGAGTTGAACTCGAGATCAGATCAAGCAGGCGAACATGTAGAAGCAGTTGAAGATGTGACTCCCCCAAAGAGGAGTGCTAAGATCCATGATTTTTGTTTTGGGATTCCTTTTGGTAAGTAACTGTTTTTACAACAAAGGCAAAATCCTGTCATTCTTTTATTGAATAATCATGTGGGTGAATGTAAAATTCCGCCGCTGAAGTTTCCTGATAAGCGTAATTTTGCCCATACCAGTTTCTTGTTTAGGAGAATTACTAGTATGTTGTAAATCGATTTTATTTTTCAGCTTCTTAATGAAACTGAAGCTGTAGGTCGTAACTGTTTGAAAGTAAAGATGAGCTTCTCACTGCATAATTACCCAAACTTACTATTAGAGTGTTGATTGACCCTACAAGTTTCAGAAAAGCTACAATTTTCCTTATAGAGCAAAAATCCTTACGGATGTCAGATTGCCCTTGCTATATAGGTATGATAAATAATCCCAAACCAGTCGAAAATGAGAATGTCATGAGTGCTTTCTTTTGCAGTCATACTTCAAACAGGAAATGTTCCTTATTACGTTAACGGTTCCATCAGGCTTGAATGGTATCCGGTAGATAGTAGCACTGAAAACATCGACTCTGTTAGCTTGGATGTGTCTGCATAACAAATAATTTCGTTTGGTAGTGCAGGTGGTCTTTTGTTCTGCATGGGGCTTCTAGGCTACTTCTTCTCTAGGAGTACTGTAAGTCTTGTCCTAGGTGTTGCACCTGGGCTTGCTACGCTCCTTCTTGGTACCCTCAGTTTAAACTTTTGGAGGAGTGGAAGATCCAGCTTCCTGTTTATATTGGGCCAAGCAGGTGAGATAACATTCCATATTCTTGGTGTATTATATGTTTGCTTGTTCTGTATTACATGTTTGCTTATTGACATGTTCAATTTGCTCCCTTTTAGCAATTTCTGCTGTCCTTGCATGGAAGTATTCCCATGCATACTTACTGGTAACTACCGTGAACGTTCTGTTTTTATGGATCATTCCTTCCGTAACAGTGAGTTAATCATAGTTCTGTCTTGCAGACAAATAGAATTCTTCCTTGGGGCTTCTACGCTTCACTGAGGTACCTTACTGCTGATGTATAACCCCCTTCATTTTTCTCGTGGAAATAGAAGACCTTGATGTATTGTTACTCTTTCTTCAAAATGGTACAGCACTGCGATGGCTTGTTTCTATGCGTACGTGCTGCTTGCTGGAGGAAACCCACCACCCAAGAAGTTGGCGCTGGCACCATCATCGTAGAGCCAGGGAGCAGGCATACCTTTCTGTCCTAGCTTAATTTGACATTTGTGCTCCATAAAATGCTGCGAGTACGAGCACAGAAGAGTTTGTCTTCTATATTTGTATAGGTTTCCTAGTCTTAGGTTCGCTTGTGGCGAGCTCTTGGATTTTTGGTGGAACATCGAGCAAATAATACTGGCAGGATGGTTGTAATGATCCTGATGAGCATTTTTTCTTTCGGCTACTTGAACATGATGAAGGATAACCAGTTGCCTCTTGACGCACTTTTTTGGTGGATCACCTGACAACAACACGTTTGATATTCCACTGAACATATAGCCTTGATACGTAGAACGGGCAGAATTTTGAACGATTTGGTCGTGTATTCAGGCGATGATTCTTTGGGTAGCAAATATGAGCAGAAGCCACCTGCTCCATTGCATGAGCGAAACAATAGTTCGGGAGTAGAGTTTTAATGGGAACACACGAGTTATCAAGCTGTTTTTCTTTTTCTTTTTTGCGGATAATCACAAAGTTCTATTCCATGGCCATAGGGTTACAATCTGCTAATACAAAATCATGAATGGATTGGGGGCCTCGTTGCAACCAACAGGCGGTGTTGTGAGCCGTACGAGCATAATTAGCGAGACAATGTGAAACCTATTCTGGGATCTAGCTATATCAACCGGTTTAAACTCCCGTTCTACCATTCGATTCTTGATTTCCTTCACCAGATTACCAAATGGTGATTTGACGAGGGAAGCATCAACATAGAAGAGAGCTATCATTGAGTCCGACTACACCACAACAAGAAGGCTAGACTATTGAAGGGCTAGCAACATTCCTATCATTATTGCTTGAATCTTCGCAGCGAGAGCATTGTTGCAATAGAACAGAAGTTGGCATGAAGCAAAAATAATCTCACCGTTGTTCCTCAAGATCATGCCCGCTCCTGCTGATCCATCCTCTGAGGAGAAAGACCCATCCACCGATAAAGCCAACCAATCCGTTGGTGGCGATGTCCCTGGGGGCACCGGCGGAAGAACCTTCATACTCTGCACCATTAGCAATATCGTCAACAAGAGACTTGCCTTTGATTATGTGTTCGGTTATGAGATGTCATATATTGTGGACTGAGTTAAAATAGCTACATAAGAAACTCATCAAAGCTTTCATGGATTTTTTTTACCGTGAACCAGGCCATGTTGAAGGTTCCAAATCCTCCATATTAACATGATGATCATATCTCAAATGCCACTTGAATGCAGTGCAAAAAAAAAATTTAACAACCATTCTTCTTCGGTGTATAGAACTTGTTCCTTATTAGGTATAGGCCAGACTTTAGTCATCGAATCCCATAACATAGCTGCATTATCACATGTTACCGGAGCATGATATGTATCCTAGTTTGCCTTGCCGCACAGTGGGCATGTCGCGCATCGAGCTAGGTGATGGCGACACTTACATGGCATGGTATAGCTAGTGCCCCGGAGATCACCTTCCATGTCGTGACCTCCATCCTATGGGGCACAACTGCTTGCCAGACCAAGTCACACAACTTTCGGTAAATATCAGGCAAGAGCTCGAGGCTTCTGGCGAGAAAGAGTTTTGTGTGCCTCCATCGCAAGTTTATATGCACTGCGAACACTAAATCACCTCTGGGGGTCTGGCTACTACGCGAGGAAATCTAGGTGATGTACGAATTTGTCGAATAACCACCACGTCAGCAGGATAAAAGTGTTGGTTCAATAAGTTTGGAATCCAGGCACCGTTGTTAGCCAAAAAAATCCAAAACTCTATTGAGTCTACATTGTCGCTTTGAGGTTATAGGGCGGAATGACGGTCCCCTAGGAATCCATCGGTCTTGCTAGGTCCGAATAGTTGTGTCATTCCAAACCCTCCAGATGAGGCATTTCTTCACCAGTTGAAGACCATGTTCAATTCTTTTCCAAACAACAGAGGCATTCCTGGTAAACACGATATCAACAAGGTTGCCATTGGGAAAGTACCTCACTTTTAACAAAGGTGAACAAAGGTTGTCACAACTGATCTAGTGACCGCCACACTTGTTTGGACAAGAGAGCTTGGTTGAAGGCCCTCATGTCTCTGAAACCGAACCTTTCTTTCTATTTTGGTAGAACAAGCTTGTCCCAAGCAACTTTTGGTAGGACTTACTTGTAATTGTGGGGATGTAGAGGGTGAAAACTATAAAAGCACATGTATATACATCTCACAGCTGGGAATGAAAGAGATAGCATTCTCCAGAGAAATCTTCTCCTCCTCTCCCATGACCTTCCTCTCACCTGAGCTTCACCCAGGATCTACAAGATGGCATCAGAGCAGGCCGGGGGTTCGCGCCGGAATCGCATAGATTGATGGCGCTGAGTGTTGGAAGGCAAAGGCACATGTTCTGGGGCCTGATTTGCTGCGGCAGAGAATCATATCGGGGCTGCCTGTTTGTGTGCTTGGCTGCGGTGGAGCAGAGGACCGGCGGCCGCTGTAGTGGAGCAAGGGAAGGCGCCGGCTGCGGTGGTTCAGGGGAGCCAGCTGGGAGCAGGGCAAAATAGCCAACAGACTGGAGACAGAGGTGAGTGGTACCCAGGAGGGTGTAGTACAGCTGCTGCTGAGGGGTTGAGTAGGATTTATTCAGGTGAAGGTGAGAGTGGTGAGTTGGTTCTTGGGTGCAAAGTTGAGGTGCAGCTAGAAGGTAGGCTACAGGATTGATTCACAGGGGAGATTACTCGCTTTGAGGTAGTGATTGAGGGTTGTACAGTACTATAGTGTGACCCTGAAGAACTTGCAAGATGGGAGAAAATGTGAATGCTCATGTGGCAGTTGCAGCCGGGGAACTTGCAGCTGTGCTTCAGTCTATGGATGAGAAGTGCAGAGCTCTTTGATGCCATCAGCAAGCAGGCTGGAAACTCAAGACCAGATATTGAAGCCAAGGAAGAGATTCACCCATTGCAAATGCCACATGTGAAGCTAGAGGGTGCGGAAAATTATTCCAGTTGGGCAGAGCATGCCGAAACCATCTTGATCTCGAGGAACCTTGAGGGGTATATACTGGGAACAGTGGAGAAGCCTATGGAGGAAAATTCAAAAGAGGCCCATAAGTGGAAAACAACAAATGCATTGGTGAGAGCTTGGATTTTAAGCTCAATATCATCTCATATTGCAAAGCAAGTTGAAAGGATCAAGGAGGCCTCAGAAATTTGGAGGCTCCTAAAAGGGACATATTCAGGTGTAGGGAATGAGATGTTGGCATGTAGGATTCAAAAGGAACTACATGAGCTAGGCCAGGGTGAGAAGACTGTTGTGGAATCTATGTCAGAACTAAAAAGGTTGTGGAGTGATCTTGATTACTATGATCCAGTTGAGATCGAATGTGGGAAATGTGTTGAGAAACATAGTAAGTGGACTGAAATAAGGCATGTTAGGGACTTCTTAAATGGTCTCCATCCTAAGTTCAAGAATAGGATACCAACACTTTATGGTAGTGGGAAGTTGCCCAGTCTAGAGCAAGCAATTGATGCAATTATAAGCGAGAAAACTAGGTTGAAATTGGAGGCAACAGGACCCGTGGCCCAAGGTGTGTCACAAAGACGTTCGGCTCTTCTTGCCGCCGAGAGTGGTAATTATCCAAGACAAGGAACAAATACTCATGAGAAGAAGTGCTTTGAATGTGGTCAGCTAGGACACTTGAAGGCTATCTGCCCACAACTAATAGGAGGAGGTCGTGGTAGAGGCATGGACTGGCATGGCAGAGGGCGTGGTCGCGGGCTTGATGGACATGGTGGTGGTCGTGGAAGAGGTATGCGGTCAATAGGAAGGGCACGCATTTTCTAATGTTGCTGAAGAATCATCTAGGACTGTGAGCATCGAGATGATCGCCGATGAGTTAGAGAAATGACGTCAATTAAAGAATTTGAGCCTTTGTGATCTGCGGCCCTCGAAGACACAAGGATCATCTTCGCCAGCCAACTTTGTTGGTAACAACTCTTATATTATGGGATGTAGTGATAATTTTACAACAGGGGCACAATGGTTAATTTACTCTCATGCATCTAGACATACGGCTGGATCTAATAAGGATTTTTACAATTATGTTTCTAATCTAAGAAAGGAAAGTGTACAATTAGCTGATGGTTCTACTCAAGCGATTGTGGGGTCTGGAATGGTCAAGTGTAGTCCAAATATGTCACTTTCTTCTGTCTTGCATGTCCCCGCATTTCCAATTAACCTTTTATCGACCAGCTGTATTACTGAAGAATTGAATTGTGCTGCTATATTCTTTCCTACTTGGTGAAGGAAATATGCCCTAGAGGCAATAATAAAATTGTTATTTTATATTTTCTTATTTCATGATAAATGTTTATTATTCATGCTAGAATTGTATTAACGGAAACTTGATACATGTGTGGATACATAGACAAAACACCGTGTCCCTAGTAAGCCTCTACTAGACTAGCTCGTTAATCAAAGATGGTTAAGTTTCCTAACCATAGACATGTGTTGCCATTTGATGAACGGGATCACATCATTAGGAGAATGATGTGATGGACAAGACCCATCCATTAGCATAGCATATTGATCGTTCAGTTTTATTGCTATTGTTTTCTTCATGTCAAATACATATTCCTTCGACTATGAGATTATGCAACTCCCGGATACCAGAGGAATTCTTTGTGTGTGATCAAACGTCACAACGTAACTGGGTGATTATAAAGATGCTCTACAGGTATCTCCGAAGGTGTTTGTTGAGTTGGCATAGATCGAAATTAGGATTTGTCATTTTGAGTATCGGAGAGGTATCTCTGGGCCTTATCGGTAATACACATCATAAGAAGCCTTGCAAGCAAAGTGACTAATGAGTTAGTTGCAAGATGATGTATTATGGAACGAGTAAAGAGACTTTCCAGTAACAAGATTGAACTAGGTATGAAGATACCGACGATCGAATCCTGGGCAAGTGACATACCGATGGACAAAGGGAATAACGTATGTTGTCATAACGGTTCGACCAATAAAGATCTTCGTAGAATACGTGGGATCCAATATGATCATCTAGGTTCCGCTATTGGTTATTGACCTAAGATGTGTCTCGGTCATGTCTACATAGTTCTCAAACCCGTAGGGTCCGCACGCTTAACGTTCGATGACGATATAGTATTATATGAGTTATGTGATTTGGTGACCGAATGTTGCTCGGAGTACCGGATGAGATCACGTACATGACGAGGAGTCTCGAAATGGTCGAGAGGTAAAGATTGATATATATATATATATAGGATGATAGTATTCGGACACTGGAAGTGTTCCGGAGAGTATTGGGTACATATCGGAGTACCGGAGGGGTTACCGGAACCCCCGGAGGGAAGATATGTGCCATATGGGCCATGAGAGGGGAGCACACCAGCCCACAAGGGGTGGTGCACCCCCTATGGAAGGAGGCCGAGTGCGAGAAGGGAAAGAAGGGATTCTCCTCCCCTTTCCTTCTCTCTTCCCCCTTCCCTTTTCTTCTCTGACAATTAAGGAATGGGGGGAGGCCGAATTGGGGAGGACCCCAAGTAGGATTCGGCCTACTTGGGGCGCCCCCTGACTGCCTCTATTCCCCTCCAGCCTATATATATGTGGGGAGGGGGTGCCTAGAAGACACAACATCAACTGTTAGCCGTGTGCGGCGCCCCCTCACAGTTTACAACCCCGGTCATATTCTCGCGGTGCTTAGGCGAAGCCCTGCGCAGATCACTTCACATCACTGTCACCACGTCATCGTGCTGACGAAACTCATCTACTTCCTCGACACCTTGCTGGATCAAGAGGATGAGGGATGTCATCGAGTTGAACGTGTGCAGAACTCAGAGGTGTCATATGTTCGGTACTCGATCGGTCGGAGCTAGAAGAAGTTCGACTACATCAACCGCGTTGTCAAACGCTTCCGCTTTCGGTCTACGAGGGTACGTAGACACACTCTCCCCCTCTCGTTGCTATGCATCTCCTAGGTAGATCTTGCGTGAGCGTAGGATTTTTTTTTGAAATTGCATGCTACGTTCCCCAACACTTGGTGCATATTTCAGGAACTTGGGACTGGAAGAAAGCTTGGGATGGAGAGCATGCATGGTGGGTTATATTACTTGGATAATAAGATATTCCCTATTGTGGCTGTTACGGTGTGCTCACCCCTAGAAGAATTTCTACTTCAACATCGCCACTTGGGACATCTATCTTTTGCCACTCTGGGTCAACTCTACCCTAATCTTTATTGTAAAATTAGCAAGGAACAACTAATATGTGATGCTTGTCAGTTTGGAAAGCAAACTAGGAGCTCTTATTTGTCATCTGATAATAGAAGTGATGTACCTCTACAAACTATACACTCAGATGTATGGGGGCCCAGTGGGGTGACATCGATAAATGGTTACCACTATTTTGTTACATCCATTGACTGTTGCACTAGAACTACTTGGGTCTATGTTTTGCGTCATAAGAGTGATGTGTTTGAATGCTTTAGAGATTTTTCATAATATGATTAGGACCCAATATTATGCATGTGTGAAGGTACTACATTCAGATAATGGTACCGAGTATGTGAATAGATAACTTGATGAATATCTATCAAGTTACGGAATTATCCATCAGACTACCTATCCGGGTACATCTGAACAGAATGGACTAGCAGAAAGGAAGAATAGGCGTCTCCTAGAGATTGCTCGGTGTATGATGTTTGCCATGAATGTTCCAAAGTTTTTGTGGAGTGAAGCAGTCATGACTGCGGCCTACTTGATGAACAAGATGCCATCCAGGGTGCTTGGATATAAGACACCAATCGAATGTTTAACCGGAAACACTACATATGTGGTTCCACCAAAAGTATTTGGATGTACATGCTTTGTGAAGGATTATAGGCCTTCAGCTGGTAAGCTAGATCCAAGGGCATTAAAGTGTATATTTGTGGGGTATTCTAGTAAGCAGAAAGGTTACAAGTGTTAGTGTCCTTCGAAAAGGAGAATGTTCATGAGTATGGATGTGGTATTTAGAGAACATGAACCATTTTATGGGGAACCAACTAATTTAATGGATGTGTTTCCTGATTTGTTTACCGATGACATGTTAGATGCAGATTGTGGGACAGGGGGAGACAAGGAAGAGGGAGCCGGTGACGCAACATCAAAAGGGATGATAATTGGGGTAATCCCTGTAGAAGCAGAACAAGAACAAAGAAAGGATGAGAAGTATGATACATCAAATGAAGCACTCTGATGGACAAAACCAAACGAGGAAAGGGAGATGCAGGTGTATACACGAAAATGACATACCCAGGAACAAATGCAAGTGTTGGATCCTGAACCTAAACCTGAGGCTTATGGACAACAACATGAGTAAGAGCGGGAAGCTGACCAACAAGATGACACTCAAAGTCAACCTAATGACTCCAGACCTTCCTCGTACAGTGGTAACATATCTTCTCAATATGATGACCTTGATGTTCTAATAGTTCATAGAAAGCAGCCATGGTCTGAGGCTGGGAAGTTGCCCTCTAAATTGGATCCATATAATGTCTCTAGCTATGTCTCTTATGACATTGTTGGTCCTTCTTATAAATCCTTTATCACAGCACTGGATTCTGTAGGACCCTTACCACGGGACTGGCAGGAGGCAAAGTTAAACCCAAAATGGAGGGTAGCTATGATAGAGGAGATGACGGCACTTGACAAGAAATTGTATTAACCGGAAACTTAGTACATGTGTGAATACATAGACAAAACATATAGTCCCTAGTATGCCTCTACTTGATTATCTCGTTAATCAAAGATGGTTATGTTTCCTAACCATAGACACGTGTTGTCATTTGATGAACGGGATCACATCATTAGGAGAATGATGTGACGGACATGACCCATCCGTTAGCTTAGCATTATGATCGTGTTAGTTTCATTGCTACTGATTTCTTCATGACTTATACAAGTTCCTTAGACTATGAGATTATGCAACTCCCGAACACCGGAGGAACACTTTGTGTGCTACCAAACACCACAAAGTAAAAGGGTGATTATAAAGGTGCTCTACAGGTGTCTCCAAAGGTGTTTGTTGGGTTGGCATAGATCGATATTAGGATTTGTCACTCCGTGTATTGGAGAGGTATCTCTGGGCCCTCTCGGTAATGCACGTCACTATAAGCCTTGCAAGCAATGTGACTAATGAGTTAGTTGCGGGATGATGCATTACGGAATGAGTAAAGAGACTTGCCGGTAACGAGATTGAACTAGGTATGATGATACCGACGATCGAATCTCAGGCAAGTAACATATCGATGACAAAGGGAACAACATATGTTGTTATGCGGTTTGACCGATAAAGATCTTCATAGAATATGTAGGAGCCAATAGGAGCATCCAGGTTCCGCTATTGGTTATTGACCGGAGATGTGTCTCGGTCATGTCTACATAGTTCTCGAACCCGTAGGGTCCGCACGCTTAACGTTCGGTGACGATTTGTAATATGAGTTATGTGATTTGATGTACCGAAGTTTGTTCGGAGTCCCGAATGAGATCATGGACATGCCGAGGAGTCTCGAAATGGTCGAGAGGTAAAGATTCATACATTGGAAGGTTGCATTTGGACATCAGAATGGTTCCGAGTGGTTCGAGCATTTTTTCGGAGTACCGGGAGGTTACCGGAACCCCCCGGGAGAAGTATTGGGCCTAGTGGGCCTTATTGGAGGAGAGGAGAAAGGGCCACGTGAGAGGGGCGCCCCTCCCCTTGCCCAAACCGAATTGGACTAGGGGAGGGGGCCGGCCCCCCTCTCTCTCCCTTACCTTTCCCTCCGGTGGAAGAAAGGAAGGGGGGGGGCGAATCCTACTTGGACTAGGAGTCCAAGTAGGACTCCCCCTGGCGCGCCCAAACCTGGCCGACCTCCTCTCTCCCTCCCTCCTTTATATACGTGGCCAAGTGGCACCCCAACAGCACAACAGACAACACAAGTTGATCTTTTAGCCGTGTGCAGTGCCCCCCTCCACAGTTACACACCTCAGTCATATCGTCGTAGTGCTTAGGCGAAGCCCTGCGTCGGTAACTTCATCATCACCTTCGCCACACCATCATGCTGACGAAACTCTCCCTCGGCCTCAATTGGATCAAGAGTACGAGGGATGTCATCGAGCTGAACGTGTGCTGAATGCGGAGGTGTCGTACGTTCGGTACTTGATCAGTTGGATCGCGAAGAAGTTCAACTACACCAACCGCGTTATTGAAACACTTCCGCTTTCGGTCTACGAGGGTACGTGGACACACTCTCCCTTCTCGTTGCTATGCATCACCTAGATAGATCTTGCGTGATCGTAGGATTTTTTTTGAAATTATCGCGTTCCCCAACACTCAATACTCTTCCTCCTAATAAAAGGGTTGTTGGTTGTAAATGGATATTTACCTTGAAACAAAATTCAAAGGGAAAGGTAGAAAGGTATAAAGCCAGGTTAATGGCTAAGGGGTATAGTCAAACTTATGGAGTGGATTATGATGAGACCTTTGCACCAGTGGCGAAAATGAACACCATTAGAGCTCTCATATCTATAGCTGCAAATAATAAGTGGAAATTATTTCAAATGGATGTTAAAAATGATTTTCTTCATGGGGATTTGCATGAAGAGGTTTATATGGAGATTCCCCCAGGGTTTGGTACACAAGAGAGGGTGAAGTGTGTAGGCTGAAAAAATCTCTATATGGTTTGAAACAGTCACCCAGAGAATGCTTTGGAACATTTAGAAATGAGATTTGTTCTATGGGGTTTAAACAAAACAATGCCGATCATACCCTATTTTACAAGCACAATCATGATAGAGTTACTGTCCTTATTGTATATGTTGATGACATAGTCATTACAGGGAATGATGACGGTAAGATCTCCTGGTTGAAGAAGGCACTCGCAAGATCATTTGAAGTTAAAGACATGGACTATCTTCACTATTTCCTTGGGATCGAAGTAGCATATGGTGTACAAGGTATTTATCTCTCACAAAGGAAATATGTGATAGATTTACGCAATGAAACTGGAATGTTAAATTGTAAACCAGCAGCCACATCAATTGAACTTAATCATCGCATAATTGCTGACTCTGGGGATTCTGTGGATAAACAATAGTACCAGTGATTGGTTGGGCGACTTATATACTTATCACACACTAGACCAGATATTGCATATGTCGTAAGTGTGGTGAGTAGATGTATGCATGACCCATGGTCTATTCATATGGATGCAATAAACAGAATTCTTAGATATCTTAAGGATTGGCATGGAAAAGGAATACTGTTTTCTGCTCATGGACATCTGAATATTGAGGGACATACCGATGCTGATTGGGCTGGGTGTTTAGATGATAGAAGGTCTACATCAGGTTATTGTATGTTTGTTGGTGGCAATCTAGTTAGTTGGAGGAGTAAGAAGCATAGTGTAGTTGCAAGGTCTACGGATGAGGCTGAATTTAGAGTAATGACATCTGGGTTATGCAAGTTAATGTGGTTAAAAATGCTACTAACAGAACTTCATTTGCTTGGTGGTGTACCACTCCAACTATATTGTGACAATCAAGCTGCATTTAACATTGTCCACAATCCAGTTCACCATGATAGAACTAAGCATGTAGAAATAGATAGACATTTCATCAAAGAAAAACTAGATATGGGGATTCTCCAGGTTACTTATGTTAAGTTTGTAGATCAGTCAGCAGATGTATTGACAAAGGGGTTGAATGTTGTATCTGTTAAGAATTGTAGCAAGATGGGGCTTATTGATATCTTTGCCCCATCTTGAGGGGGAGTGTTGGTAGGGCTTGTAATTGTGGGGCCGTAGAGGGTGAAAACTATAAAAGCACCTGTATATACATCTCACAGCTGGGAATGAAAGAGATAGCTTTCTTCTTGTGACCTTCCTCTCACCTGAGCTTCACCCAGGATCTGCAAGAGCAACCCATGTCAATTTCCTTCTTTCTTTCTCAACTTCCCACCAATACAGACACATCATTCTAGTAAGATCATCTCAACAGAATATGGGAGCTTAAATACACTCATCAAAAAGGTATGTATAACCCGAGGGATTGATTTGATAAGAATTTCCTTACTATAGGATGCTATGTATCTTTCTCTCCAATCGATAAGCCTTTTACTAAGCCTGGATTGTACATTCTATAACCTTTCTTTATACATTCTGCCTTGTGGCACAGGCAGCCCAAGATACTTGGGGTCGAGAACTTCTTAAGTGGTCATCCAAACCCATCATCACCTGAAGTTCTTTGTTGGAATCATTTCTCTTATGCTCATGGGCTGCAAGTTTGTATAGATTGTCCCAACCTTGGCATCCACGAGCAGCATTGCAACTGCTCCTATGCCATCCATGTCCAGGTCTGGACAATTATCTTCCTCCATCTCTTGCCCCCTATTCCATGAAGCATTGGCTACGAGCCACTTACCAAAGCAGGAAGCACTTGGCTCATGCTCCCCAGTGTAAACATGCCCCATCTTTGCCACAAACCTCATGTAAATGTGGAATGTTCTCATAGTTTGCATGAAAGATCAGCATCTCATCTCCCTCGGTTGTATTCTAGCGAAACAAGGGAGCTCCTTAATGATGTCAAGCAACATATGAACGTAGGCAAACATACTTTATGTGTTCATGTTAACATGTACCAACTTCCTCACCTTCCTTGCAAGAGTAGTCACCAAGTTAAGATGCAACTAATCTAGTGTCACACCAACATTCCTTGTAATGCTACCATACTTTGCCGGCAGAAATCCAAAAATCTAGAAGTTCTAGGGCTCCTCATACATGATGTGATACTGACAATCAAATTGTACCATGAAAAATAGGATGTCCTCCACGATCCTGAAGCGCACTTCATGCGCCACCGCCCAAGCAAACTACATCGTAATTTGCGACGAGTTCTGACCAAATGACTTGGCAGTTAGAAGCCTTACCAACACCATCCACTTCACCCCACTATTCGGATTGTTCAAACATTTGGTCCTTGTGAACACTCGCATTGCCTTTCTCCTTCAGATCAAAGACTCTGCAACACTCCAAACCGGGCTCAAGCATAATGCCCAAAATGTTGGACTCTTCCTTCCCCTTAGTAGAGCCATTTGGTCTTCTCACGGTGTGATACATCTCTTATGGACTCAAACCAATCTAGAACTCTAAGCAAACCGCTCGCCAAGGCCGGGAAGCTGGACCAACCAACCCCATGATCAACCTGAACTAAATGTTCATGGAGAACCAGTTCACATCACGAGGAAAAAGCTTGAAAAGAGAAGCCCTTGTCGGATACAAAAAATGGCCGACATAGTACTGAAACCCTAGAAACCTAGGCATCTTCTACACACAAATAGTTTCTTTTTGAGAAAAAACAATAGGCTTTTTTTACGGGAGAAAAACAAGGGTCGCGCTAACTGTCACACGTGTGACAGAAAGGGAGACGCACCACACGTCTCTAATGTAAACAGATTGTCACGTCATCGCATGCATGCATGCAGGAATCTTTTTGGATTTTTAGTTTTTAAAATGTTTTATCTCTTAAACGAAAATTTCGATTGAAAATCCGTTTTCACCATTAAATCCCTCGCGATGAGATCTTAGAAACTAGATCCCATGTTAATATGTTTTGATGAAAATTTTTTTGGATTAAAAGTTGCCATGTCTATTGCATATGAATTGCCATGATGTTTAATCTGAAGTTGCCATGATATGTTTCAGCTATTTTCTTCTATATTTAAAAGTAAATTTTGACATTTATAAAACGGAGAATTAAGAAACTAGACTTGCCATGAACCATAAACTAAAATTGCCATGATACATGCACGTAAAATTGCCATGGTTCATACAAAAATTAATTTTCATGGTCAAAGTACTGGAGTTGCCATCATCAAAATACTAAAATTGCCATGATCTACAAACTAAAATTGCCACATGGCAACTTTAGTTTAAGCCCTATGGCAACCGCAGTGTAAACATCGTGGTAATTTCTGGCAAAAAAAAATTCGTCAAAACATATCAACATGGGGCCTAATTTTGAAGATCTCGTCGAGACGGATTTAATGGTGAAAGCGGATTCTTAGTTCACTTTTTTATTTAGGAGATACAACATTTTTAAGCCAAAAACCAAAAAAAATTCTGCTGATGTCATCTATTCATACGTTGCAAAATGAGTGATGATAGAGGCGTGTGGGCGATGTACAAACACCCACACGTGTGGGCGTTAACATTTCCGAAAAACAATAGGCTTGTGTTTGTTGGGGAACAAAGTTAGTCTTTTTTTAAGGGGGCGGGAAGAAAAACATAGTCGGTGGAAGCCCATTGTCTCTCAGAAGCGCAGTGGCCTCACGACTTCCACCGAGCCCAAAGACGTAAAGCCCGGCCCAAGTGAATCGACTCGCCAGCAACCAGCCAGGTCAGCCTTCAAACTAGGGTTTTGCCCTCCCGCTCCGAGAAAGCAAACAGCTCGAGCTCCTCCGATTCCGCCCGCCTCCGTTCCTCCGCATCTTCCCGGCCGCCGCCAAGATGAAGCTCGTCAGGTAACGCACCCCCCCCCCCCCCCCCCCCCCCCCCCCCGACACACACACTTTTCTTCCCTTCTTTCTGATTGGTTTTGTTTTCCGTTCCTCGCTGATCTGGTTGGTGTAATCGTCCGCGAATTTGTTGCGGATTTGGGCGTTTCTGTTTGGCCGCAGGTTCTTGATGAAGCTGAACAACGAGACGGTCACCATCGAGCTCAAGAACGGCACTACCGTCCACGGCACCATCACCGGTATGCTTCGACCTCACTCCTCCCGAGTGTGAAATCCTGAAATTTAGGGGTTCTTTCAGCGCGTTCGTGTCTAGGATCCGTTAGCTTTGTCCCCTTGCTCGGTATTTTGGAGATCTAGTGGCATGTGCTTGTCTGATTGTTAGGTTTAGAGCTCGTAGAAGTGAACATATCTTCTATGGCCAGTTAGTGATTTCCTTTCGTAGTTGAAGGATTATGTAATTATTACAGTGTGGCACTGAGATGAAGATGATTAGCTCCATTAGTTTTGTGATGTTTCTCTGCAGTGTCTGTTCAGCTTGGTTAATTAGCAATTTGATTCATATGAACTGTGTGGAGTATGTTTACATTCAGCCGATCTTCTCTTATTTGTCCGGTGCCTGTTCACTGCTGATGTTAAATACATGATGTATTTTGTATAATGATATCTTCAGTAATCTACTCCCTCCGTTCCTAAATATAAGTCTTTTTAGAGATTCCAATATGGACTACATACGGAGAAAAATGAGTGAATCTACACTCTAAAGTGCGTCTATATACATCCGTATTGAAATCACTAAAAGGACTTATATAGGAACGGAGGGAGCATATATTATTCCAAGGAATATAGTGATGGCATCTCCTTATGATATAGTGGAGTAATGTACATTAGTTGCTGAGAATGAGAATGCATTCGGATGTGCCTCTGTATGTCCCCTCACAAACTTTCTTCTTGTTGCTCCCTGATGATTTTTTATACTATCAAACCTAGAAGAGAACACACTTGCTGAAAGGTGCAACAAGCAATATAAGGACGTTTTATGAAATTTAATTGCAACTGGAGAACCATTTGTTTTGTTTTAAGAAGAGTACTGTAGCAAATATGACTTGAAGATTGAATAATGGTTTTCATATTTCTA
Source organism: Triticum aestivum (assembly GCF_018294505.1). Lineage (NCBI taxonomy): Eukaryota > Viridiplantae > Streptophyta > Magnoliopsida > Poales > Poaceae > Triticum > Triticum aestivum. The sequence goes on along the minus strand of NC_057798.1, from coordinate 505,971,714 downwards.
CATTCGGTTTGTTACTTGAGGTGTTCTGGCCTTAGGGTTTATAATGTTTGCCAAATTGCATTTTGTTGGGTAGATTCCATAAGTTTCCACTGCTTATTAGAAGAAGAAAAAATGCATCCTGGAAGATTCGTATTATGTAACTTCTTGTTGCAGTTTAGAAACTCGGTTTGCCCAGCTTTACCCTTCAGTCATGTATAATTTGGGAAATCATCATTTGGATCCTGTCTGGCTCTTCAGTTTAGAAACTTGGTTTGCCCATTTTCTAACTCGGGAAATCATTGCTGGGACCCTGTCAGGCTCTTCAGTTTTGCAACCCCGATAGCATTGCGTTGCTGCAACTATTTACCAACTGATTGGTATCATGATTACTGTACTGCAGATCCTCTGACTGATGTATATTTTGTAGGTGTTGACATAAGCATGAATACTCATCTGAAGACCGTAAAGCTCACAATGAAAGGGAAGAATCCTGTAACCCTTGATCACATCAGTGTGAGAGGAAACAACATTCGGTACTACATCCTCCCTGATAGCTTAAACCTGGAAACGTTGCTGGTTGAGGATACCCCCAGGGTCAAGTCTAAGAAGCCAACTACAGGTACACAGTTTTACCACAGCTGTTCTAAGGTCAGTTTCCACAAGAACTGTAAACTGACCAGCCTACCTTTTGTTCCAGGGAAGCCTATGGGTCGGGGTCGCGGACGCGGCCGTGGGCGTGGTCGGGGCCGGGGGCGCTGAGCTTTATTGTTCCCTGCTTTGGAAGCTCGTGCAGTGCAAGTCCCTACAGCGTAACCTGCTTCCTCTGCGAGCTATGTCGAAGAATGTTTCTGTTCTGTTAGAAGATGTCAATCTAAGTACGTGTTGATGCGGAATCATCTCGCCTGTTTGACCTATGTTCTTATATATGTTCGTAATGCATTTTCTCGGGAATTTCACTTGCAGGCCTCCAGACTTTTGAAATGCTAAGTGGCATCCTGTGCTGTTACTTGTTACCCTGGAATTCTTGCCCTTGTGCTTTTGCGTAGCAGTAAGTTGTGTTTGAGTAGAAGCTGACCCTTTTTCTTCTGTGGCAATGCTTGAGATTAAACTGGGCTGGGGGCATTGGTATTTCAGATTACGCGTTGACATATTCATCTGAATCATGCACATGTGAACATTTCTTGCCTGTATGATGCGATGTTAGGCTTGATCATTTTCTGTGATTTGATTTTCTGCCCGGTGTGGTTTAGCTTCCTAGTATAAGTTTGGAACAAATGGAATCATCATTTTTACTTGCAATGTCTACACAAAATACAGTTAGATGATGGGTGATGTTGGTTCCACTTCTCTCTTTCGTCATAGGCTACGTTTGATGCTGTGGTGGTCTTTTTTTAGAGCGTTTATATATCCTGGAATCTCTCCATCTTGTTTGTTGAGACAAACTGGAATGTAACTCCAAAGGCTTACTATAGTCAAGTAAAAGTTTTTGGAATGTGTTCGCCAAAAAAAAAATTAGTTAGGTAAAAGTTTTTGTAACCGGCCACATTCCACAGCGGAATCAGACATGACCTCTCGGCCGTGATGTATCCATCGTTCACGCAGTGCCGTGCCTAATCATGCAACGAGCGTTGTGGGCGAGCGACAGGTTTGGCCGGCCCATGGTGGTGTCATGTTTTGGACAAATGTTGGCCGGAGCATTTGCCTCTTGTCTCTTCACCGTCTTACGTTTCAGGATCGGGACGAATTAAAACCTCGACGGCGATCAATTTCTTATAAGCTTTATCAAAGTGTTAGAACAAAATTTTGATAATAACCCCTCGCATAAATGCGCATCCCAATCGAATTGATTCCATCCTGTCAACCCCTTTTCCATCCATCCATGCCCTCCCGTCTTCTTCCGTATGCATTGTCAATGGACACCGCCAATCAACCATGCCGCATGCATTATCCTCTTCCATCTTCTATCTAAAAGGCAAAAGACAAATATTCCGCAGCAAAAGATGGACGAAAAGCAGAACCTAACCGCCTGTTGCTCTCTGCAAATTGATTCCCCCCACATGCCCCTCGATGCCAAGATGACACATCACGGCATCAATAATCCCGTCTTTGTTAGAGCATCCACGCCCCCTAGGCCCCCTTTTTTGTCGCCGGCGCCGAAAATTTGGCCCAGCCGCGCACCCAAAATCTCAATTTTCGCCGGCTTGGGCCATTTTGACGTCGGTGGATCCAGGCTGAACCCGACGCGCTGGGAGGCGCCTGGGGGCGTCGGGGAAACATATTTTGGCGCGAACGGGAATGAGCCTGCCGAGTCAGCGACTCGCCGCCTTCGTCGTCCTCATCGCCTCGGTTTCTGGGGGAATCAATGCCAAGGCTGCCGCGCCAGTCAGCCTTCCATTGATGCCTCATGGGCGGCGCAGTGAAGGCGCCGCGACGCGCGTCCTGCCCGCTCCCGCCACGCGGCACCCGGCGGGCAGCTTCTCACCGCCCAACTTAGGCTATAAAAGCCGACCTCCCGCCACCGGTGAATGCCACGCCGTTCTCGCCACCTCTCGCCACCGAAGCCCCTCTCTCCCACTCTTCCCGCGCTGACGACCAATGGTCGAACGTTACCCAGGCGACGCCGCGGCGGCGAACGGCTTTGGCCGACGCCATCTGCGCGAGGACGAGGCGCGCCTCCTCTACGAGGCCGACTACCCGGCGCCCCCAGACATGCGAGTGCCGGGCTCGTGGAGACTGAGCGCCGGTGGCGTCTCGGTGCTCCCGGTGCCCACCGGCGCTAAACGGCGCGCCGAGATAGCATGCATCCTTTCGTCGCTGTCGGAGGCACATCGAAACAAGCCGAGGTACGCTGCCAACAGCCACACGCTGTGGACGATGTACTTCGACCGCCGCCACGCCGACCAGGTCACCTCCGCAAACAGCGTCGTGCCCCGCGGCCGCCTCAACGCCGACTACGGCGCGAATGGTGGGGCGTGCCCGGCCGCACCCTCGAAGCCGTCCTCGACCACATCGAGGCTGGCAACACGCCGCGCCCCGAGTACCCGGCGCCCCCGTCCTTCTCTCGCCGCCGCGGTAGTTCTTGGCCGCCGCGGAGAATGGAGACGGCGACCTCCTTGTCGTCGGACTCCGGTTTGCTTTCCTCCGGGTCGTCGGCGCTTCGCCCGGTCAAGCCGGAGCCACAGGAGACGCCGCTTGGTCGCCGCACCCGCATCGGCGCCCTCGTCATTAGAGAGGGCGGCCGCCCTTCCCCTCATCCCCTCCGCCTCGTCCAGCCGAAGACCGAGCCGGGGTTGCTCCCCATGAAGAAGGAGCACGAGGAGATGGCCGCTGCCGACGAGACCGCCCTCAAGTGGTTGAAGGCGGACTACGTCCGCGAGCAGGTGGAGCGCCAGCGTCGGGCCTACGAGGAGATCAAAGCTCGGCGCCGCGGACGCGACGAGGGCGGCATCGTCGTCCTCGACAGCGATGACAAGGACACGCTCGGGCCGTCCCATCCCCCGCGCGTCGGCGACCCTGGTCAGGGGTGCAGCAGGGACGGCGGCGGCGCAGGCGAGACGCAGGGCGGCGACGACTACACCCGATTCTACAGTCTCCTCGGCATGTAGAAGGCGGGTGGCGACAACGGCATAGTAGGGCTAGGCACAGTTGTTTTTAAATCATGTTTTTTGTTTTTTTGTACAAATTTGAATGAAATCGCCGAGTTTGTGTCGTGTTTGTGCCGATTTGTGGCCGGCCTGGGGCGGCGACTGGGAACATGTTTGCCCCCACGCCGAAATTAACGCCGGTTCGGTCCCAGGCGGCGCTTTTTTGGCGTCCTGGGGGCCGAACGACTGGAGATGCTCTTTAGACATAGACATGTGTCTTGGGCTAGGCCACAAGGATCGAGATTCCTCCTTATAAACGGGGTCAATTTGTTAAGGTTTTTGATCCGGTTTTTTTGATCACTCTCCTGGCATTATGACCATTTTGAGCAATATATTCAGGTGAAGGGACTCCTCCCCCGGTGATTAAAAAAAAAGTTCGAGATTCCTGGCATGGCGGAAAGGCAACCAGGAGATTTCCTATCACCCGACCGTTCCACACAGTCTAGCTTCCCTGGCAAGCGATGCCCTGCACACCACCGTTGAAGCCAGAAAGAAGGGCGCTCGTTGGAGTGGTTACATAGTTGTCCAGCTCCATCAGTTTTGCTCTCTCTTTTCGAGCGAAGTGTAGCCGCCGGGTTAAAATTTTCTCTGATAAAAGGGCGTGCCCGCGCTGCTCCAGCCTGCCTGCCTGCACGTTCCAAAACCCTCACGCCGCAGCACCGTCGCTTGCCTAGAGAGAGAGAGAGATCAAGGTTTATATAGGGGAAGAAAAGAGAGGAGGGCAGGCAGGCAGGAAGGATGTGCTTCAAGTTGAACAGCAAGGAGAGAGTGGGGTGCTGCCTGCTGGTGTTGCTGTGCATCGCGCTCCTCGTCGGCGTCCTCTTCGGGATGGGCGTCTTCCGCCACGGCTACGACAAGTTCACCGAACTCGGCCGCAACCACACCTGCTACGACTGCCACACCAACTAGCCACACCCTCACCGGCTCACGCGCCGTCGGCTTGCTGGCCTACTCATGTGCATGTATGTATGTATGTATAGCAAACTGTGCAGAATTTTGTTGCTCTGGTACGCAACCGAGGCTACAGACTGTTTTTGTGTTGCTGCTGCTGCTGTTACTGTCTTCTACTCCTTCTGATCCATATCAATTGTCGTTCAAACTGAAGTATCTAGAACAGAAATACGGGCTCTTGGTTTCTTGGGTTGCATCGATCATTTTGTAGGAACGATCTGGAATGGTTTGGCCTATTTCCAGACCTTATAAACCTTAAGGCCGTGCTTGGATTGAGTGTATTGTAATACAGGTGTATCAATTCTACAAGTGTATCTTACGGGATTAGGCTGATTTCCGGCCGGAAACAATACATACGTCTAGGGGCCTGTAATTTTTACAAGTATATCCGAGGGAAATATGATAATCCAAGTGCGGCCTAAGAGGACAAATATATATAATACTACTCCCTCCGTTCCATAATAAATAAGTTAAACTAAAACCACAAAAATTATACTTCCTCCGTTTCTAAATATTTGTCTTTCCTTGTTTCAAAAAAATAATTTGTCTTTCTAGAGATTTCAACAAGTGACTACATACGGAGCAAAATGAGTGGATCTACACTAAAAAATATGTCTATATACATCCGTATGTGGTAGTCCATTTGAACTCTCTAAAAAGACAAATATTTAGGAACGAAGGGAGTATTATGAAAAGCAGGGAGTAGGTTGCAACTCAACAAGTACTGCAGTCAACAAACAAGCAAAATTAGGGTCGACGAAACTTAGAAATGCTATGGAAACTTTTTGCATATGCAAGAGATCTCTAAGAAAAAAAATACACCGTAGACAAAAAGGAAGGGGAAAACCAGAAAAAAGTCAATCATGTACAAATCATTTACAAGAGAAGAAAAAATATATTTCATGTTACAAGAAACACCTCTAAAACTCTCCACAAGATATATTCTACTTCCAGTCAAACAGCAACAGGATTCATCCGATAAAACTCGACCTATTTCGGATGGTTCATGTTGAGTGACTCAAAGTCAGAATTTCTAACGCTGAAGTGCCTTACAGAACCACAGGTTACCTAGTTAGGCACACATCTGCAACTACTCATAACAAAAAAGGTGTTCAATAACTTTAAAACCTGAGGACCCAAATGTTTTGAGGTGATTTAAACATACACATTGAATCATACATTCTTATTTAATCACACGTGCAAATGGATATAATTCGTGAATCCTAAATGACACGTCCCGACTGGAAGCATCTGATGGATTACAGTGATTGTATACAGTATAAGGTAAGGAAATGAACTGAACCTATTTTGACTAGCTCACTGGAACATAATCCATAGGCGCGTGAAATAACAAAGCACCCTGGAGTTACAATCACTCGGCAACTCAAAATAATGCAACAGGTATTGTAACAGATGCCATGCGATTTTGTACATCACTGATCATGGATCGTTCCATTAGCCGCAGCAGCTGCCACCTTGGGAAGACGAGGCACCAGCACCTCCAGCTTGGCCAGGAACTGCATAGCCAACTTTGATTCCATAGGACTGCAAAAATTAAGAAGAAAAATCAGTCCATGCTCAGGGCCAGGAACAAAGTACTGTAGTGAAAGCAGCAATGTAACCTCTTTTGTCAGTTCAACAGGCAAAATGTTAAAAGAAAGTGTTGGCAGGAAAGTGGCATTTGCTGCAATAGCAACACTGCTGCCCTACCGCTTATTGACTTCTTCTGCCAACGATGGAGGGCAACGGATCTCTCTTTTTCAGCACGAAGAAAAGAATCTCCTTACTCCATTAAACTACTACAGTGAAATTTATGTAACATCGTCATCATCTTTTAGTGATCTTATTAGGGTCCATATAAAGGCTCTCAGTAAAGTGGTGGGGTTTCTGTAAGATGGGAATGAAGCAAGGCATATGCACGTGTTGTATCTTGTGCTTCGCAATAAAAATATTGTAACTTGTAAGGCAGGTATTCACGCGTTGCAAAGTGGAGTAGAACATACATCAGAAACCTGAGCCTGAAATCACCTAATAATATAAAATGATGTAACCTAAGCATCACACGGCACTTAAAAGGCATCTCTACATACCAGGGAAATTTTGTGGCACAACATGTTGATTAATAATGTAATTAAGTTGCATAAATGATTGCTAATATACAATTTTCACTAAGCAGACCAAAGAAATAATATGAGATTTGAAATTGAATCTCATTTACGTACTCCCTCCGTCCGGAAATACTTGTCGAAGAAATGCATAAAAATGAATGTATCTAGAACTAAAATACATCTAGATACATCCATTCCTCCGACGAGTATTTCCGGACGGAGGGAGTACATCAAAGACAAATTTTGTGGTGCATAAGTAATACTAATAAAGATAACATTATACATTCTCACTTCTCATTAGGCAGAGCAAAGAAATGATTTGATATTTGAAATTTCACCTCATTAGATACATCAAAGACACCATCCTGAATTTTCTTGTATATTGCTCCAGCAGTCTTGACAAAGCCCTGCATTTCAAATAGAATGAGACAATGGTCCAGGGAAAGGCCTTAGTTGCACAGAGATACATCAAGAATCAATCATCACCTCCTCGACATTTTGTGCAGTTTTTGCAGATGCCTCCATAAAGATGAGACCATTCTCCTTGGCAAACTGCTCGCCTTCCTCGAAGCTCACAGCACGCCTATGGGATAGGTCACATTTGTTTCCAACTAGCATTATTGTCATGTTGGCGTTTGCATGTTGCCTTGCATCTTCCAGCCAGCTTGCAAGATGATTAAAGGTTTCCCTCCTAAATTCGGTATGACACGGATATTAACACCATGGTCAGCTGGTTTCAGATAAGTAACTATGCACTTAATCTAACCAGGCAGCTTTCACTATATCGGGCGTACCTGGTGATGTCATAAACCAAAAGAGCACCAGCAGCTCCCCTGTAGTATGATCTAGTTATCGATCTGAATGATTCTTGGCCTGCCTGTAATGTTAACGCAAGCACATAAGACCTTTTCTTCTCCTTTGCCTTGACAAACTGAATATGGCACCAAGGTTTATGGCATGACAACGAGAAGGAAGCTAAACTAGACATTTGTGCTATCTCATGAGAGCTAATTCATACAGAAACTCGATGGAAGTCACAATTATCAATGGTGAACCCAGAATCCAGTACAAACGGCAGTTCTAATTCCCAAGCAGGTTAGGATTACCCTAGTGAGGTACGTCATTCCAAGCGCCACCTCTTTCCATGTGCACCTTGTACTAACTGCTACAGTATGAACACAAATCGATCTAGGCGCGCCCAGGGCGTGTCAACATGTGGCCTAGGAAAGGAAAAGAGAAATGAGGAATTGAGTGCGGAGAGGTACCGTGTCCCAAATCTGGAGCTTGATGGGCTTGTTGTCGATGGTGATCATCCGGGCGCCGAACTCGACGCCGATGGTGAGGTCATGGACGGGCTGGAAGCGCTTGTCGGTGAACTGCAGCAGCAGGCACGACTTGCCGACACCTGCACGACCACCCGACCGTCAGCGCGAGCCAGATTCAGCAGAGGCAGGTATAGATCTCCCAGACGACCGCAGCAGCAAATTGCCGCACGGATCCGTCCAATCTCCCGGAAACGAGCAGGGATCGGCGGAGGCGGGGAAGAGGGGAGCACCTGTGTCGCCGATGATGATGTACTTGAAGAGGTAGGCGTACGACATCTCTCCTCCGCCGCGGCCGCAGCTACTCCGGGGAGAAGACTCGCGCGCGGGGTTCAGGGGATTTGGAGAGGAGCAGCGACGAGGGAGGCGTGCGTGCCGTACGTGCGAGGGGGGATTTCCTCTCCTCTGTTTACTTCGGAAGGAAGGAGACGTGGCTACGTGGTGAACTGATCTGGGGGCGGTTCGCTTCGGCGATTTAGCCAGCCAGCGGTCGCGTGCGGGTTATTGATTTCGAAATCGGTATGTCGCTGTCCCTCGGCCGACCAGGACGGTGGGAGCAAGCAAGCCAGCCAGCTCCAAGCTCCAAAGATGGGGTGCCGACTTCCCGTGGATGCAGAGCGAACTGGATTGTGATGACGAAACTAGTCGGCCTGTAGACCCGCCGAGGGACGGGCAAGTTTTGGATCGGGATTAGTTGAAATCTCCACGCCACCGTTTTCCTTTCTTGGAGCATCTCCAGCTGTGTCTTCAGAACGGTCTTTCGAGACGTTTTTTTCGCGTTGGCGTTCAAAAAACGGTCCAGTTATGTCCTCAGGAGCCTGTTTTTACCGGCCTGGGTCGAAATCAGCGCCGGCGGAGCCATGCCGAATCCGGCGCGCTGGGGACGCCGGGGCAAGTGGTTTTAGCGCGAAACAAACGCGGGCCCGCCGAGTCAGTGAGACGGGCGCTTCGTCGCACTCATCGCCTCGGTTCCCGCGGGAATCAATACCAAGGCTGCCGCCGCCGGTCAGCCTTGCCATTGATTCCTCACGGGCGGTGCGTCACGGGGCGGCACGGCGACGCCTTCCCTTCCGCCACGCGTACACACGAGCCCGCCTATTTAAGCCGCCGGCCTCCCTCGCCTCTGGCCACACCAGCCTAGACGCCGAGCTCTTCCTCTCCAGCGCGCCGCCGTCGAGCCCTCCCTCTCCCTGTACGTCGCCGTCGAGCCCTTCCCCCTCCCATCTCTTCCTCTTCCGATGGCCGCACGTTTTCCCGACGACTCTGCGGCGGCCAATGGCTTCGGCCGCCGCTCGCTCCACGAACAGGAGTCTTGACTCCTGTTCGAGGCCAACATCCCGACGCCGCCGGACATGCGCGCCGGGCCGACGGGGTGGAGGCTGAGCAACGGGGGAGTGCCCGTTTCCCCGTTGCCCGACGCCGCGGCGCGTCCCCACTACTTTGCCGCCGAGGTCGAGCTCGTGCGCGCCTCCCTCACCGACGAGCAGCTCGCCCTCCCCCAGTACGACGCCGACAACCACGCGGCTTGGGCGGACTACTTCGCGCGCCATCAGGAGCAACGGCTGGCGTCCACCAACGGGGCGCCGGTGGTGGGCGGCACGAAGAACAGTGAGGGGCGTCACATGTGGTGGGGTGTCCCTGGCCGCATGCTCGAGGGCGTGCTGGCGCACCTTGAGGGCGGCAACAACCCGCCGTTGGCATACCCCCCGGCGGCCCGGCCCAGCGCCGACACGCAGGGGAATGGCTGCCCAGGAGGTTCGTCACTCCCTCGTCTTCCTCCTCGCATTCCTCGTCGCGATCTTCTTCCCACTCCTATGGCTCTCCGGCGCTGCTCGGCGTCAAGGCCGAGCCCGCGACGAAGACGCCGCTCGTCCGGCGCACTCGCAGCGCCGGCATCGTCATCAACGAGGGCGGCCGGCGCGCCTCCTCGTCGGCTCCTCCACGCTTCGTCAAGTCGAAGACGGAGCCGGGGCTCGCGCCGGTGAAAACGGAGCCGGGGCTCCCCGCCGTGAAGACGGAGCCCGACGACGCTGAGCTCGACGACGACGTGGCCCTGAAATGGGTGCGCAAGGATTTCGTGAGGATGGAACGGGAGTGCCAGATCGCCGCCCTGCGGCGCTCCGAGCAGCGCCGCCGGGGCCGCGAAGAAGGAGGAGTCGTCGTCCTCGACGAGAGCGACGAGGACGACGCGCCGCCGCCACCAGTCCGCCACGGCGACGCCAGGCAGGGATCTAGCAGGGGCGGCCGCGTCAAGGAGGAGAAGGCCGACGACGACGGCGACTACTCCGCTTTCAGTGATTTTTTTTAGTTTATGTTTGTAAACGCGCCGCGAAACAATATATACCAAAGTTTGCCAAAATTTAGATGTGTTTTAACCGGACTTCGCCGAACTTGTTGAATTTTTAGAAAAATCAGACGCGTCTGGGGCGGCCCCGGGGCCGACGACTGGGGACCAACTCACCCCACACCTTTTTTTGCGCCGGCTCGTCCCCAGACAGCGATTTTAGACGCCCCCTTAGGGCCAACGGCTGAAAATGCTCTTATGTACACCACAAGAAGGAAGGAACCGGCGTGCCAACAGTGCCATTGCCACTCCAACTCGTGCTCTCCAACTCCCTCTGACACAGGGCGCACTTGAATTGGATAGATGATATTTGGTTGGCTACAAGCTACAAGTATGCCGTCTCACGCTGGACACGGAAGACTCACGAGGCTAGTCGGCCACCTGAGGATAGCGAAATGTTGTGTTGGGTTGCCCCATTTTAGAGCGTACCATTATTCACCAGCAACCACGTCAATTTAAAAAAAACTATTTCCTCTGTCTCATAATGTAAAATGTTAACATTACACTAGTGTGAAAAAATGTCTTACATTATGAAACGGAGGGAGTACCTCTGTTTCTAAATTGAACCACTGAAACGTCATATTTAGAAACAAAGAAGGGTGTAGCAATTAGTTTTGTTGTCCTTTTTATAGAGTTGAAAAGCCTTTTTTGTTCTGCTGTTCTCCCTATATGGTACAAGTACAATCTTCCGTTTCTTTGACATTCCAAGATGAAATATTTCTTTTTAGGAAATGTAGCTACTTTTGGTAGTCTTCACTGGTTTTTCATCACAATAAGCAACCAACTTCCGCCTTCTATAGTGTCCTCGATGATTATGCACCGTGTAGTTTATGACTCAACTCCCTTGAAGGTAGGGTGAACATCAAATCAGTCGGCTTTAGGGTTGGCTTCTCGGGCTGGATACAGAAGGGCCACAAACCACCTGAGGATAGGAAAATGTTAGGCTAGGCGGCTTATACACTCACCTGAGGATAGAGAAAATGGTAGGCTAGTCGGCTTGTACACCCACCTGAGGATAGAGATAGAGAAACGTTGGGCTATTCCACTCAAAGATGTATCGACTGCCGACCATCAGCCATGTCAATTAGACAAGTATTAAATATTTTTGTTAGTTGTTTAAAGCCTTATTTTTTTTATTCTCTTTTAACCTTTGTCATCTTTGGCATTTTGGGATGAAATGATATTTTCACAAAATACAAACAACCTTCACTAGTGACCACCTTTTTCTGTCAAAAGGTAGCAGTGAGTTGTGACTTCCTTGAACATAGGGCAAACATGAATTAGATCAATGAACTGTCTTGCTTCAACGTTGGATTCTCACGCTGGATATGAAAGGTTCACGAGGCTGGTTGGCTTGTAGACCCACCTAAGGATAAGGACTTGCTGGATTGTCCCACCCAGAAAAAGATTGAACTATTAACCTGTCACCATGCCAATTTAACAAAAGTATCAATTAGTTTTGTTGTCGCTTTTTAGGCCATTAGAAGCTTTCTTTGTTTTGTTGTTTAACACCCAGAAGTAGTTCTCTCTTTGGTTGTTTGAAACAAGCGTACGTTAGGTCTCGCTATAAGCGAGACATAGTAGCGCCCGCCAATGCTAGTTCCCCCTTAAAAGATTTCCGCTAAAGAACCGCTGGACCTGGCCCATGCGAGAGCGTGCTATAGGCGATGCTAGCTTTTGTCTTGCAGTAAGCGAGTTCTAGCAACACCCGGCCCGTTGGGTGTTTACGAATAAAAACATGTCTCAGCATAACTTTTTCGCACTTTTTGGTGAAGCGCCCACTTGGTGGTGGAGAAAAAATATGCAAGCCAGCAAATCATTATTCTTGTAATAGGCTCAAATCTGCAACACACTGGAATCTCAGCGAAGAATAGTGAGCTTTTGGTACTTAACGCACATCCTTATGTGTACTGGGCCGGCCCAGGTAGGAGGCTCACAACTATTTTTTTTCTTTCTATTTTCAATACCTATTTTCTGTGGGGGGGGGGGGGGGGGGGGGGGGGTTCGGTTCACATTTTCAACAAAGTTTTTTCTTTCATTCTCTTTATCATTTTTATGGTTTTTAGTGGCCATGTCCATTTTTTAATGCAGTTCCCTATTTTCTTTCACCTTTTTATCTATTTAAATTTATGAATATTGTTTAAGGTCCATGAACATTTTTTTGAATATTTCAAATTAAAGAATCCTTTAAATGTCATGAATACTTTTAAAAATGGTGAATAGTTTCCAATTAGTGTAAATGTTCTGAAATTTGAGATTTTTTAGTTTGCGAATATAGGTAATTTTCACACACCTTTTTATTTATTTTTGAATATTTTTGTATCTAGGATGGATTTTTTATTATAATATTTTTTATTTCATAATAATTAAAATATTGGGAATAGTGCATATATTAAATACAATATTTTCATGAAAAGAAACCTAGTTGAAAACCATAAGGCTGTGTTTGGTTCACAGGGTTGTGAAAGGGTTTTGGCAGGGATTGAGGTGGATTTAATCTCCTGCAAGTCAAAATCCCCCCAAATCCCCTCCAATCCTCTTGACAAAGGATGTAACCGAACAAGGCCTAAGGGGTTTTTCTACGGATGCACGGTACCTTCCTTGCGCTTACTGTTGGGGATATAACTACTGAGTATAAACCGCCCAGGAGGGGCCGGATTATACTCACAAGGAGTCATCCGTATAGAAGCCCATGAAGACAAGGAGTATGGCGCTTCACTACAGAGACTAGAAGGCCCAGAACCCAAGGGCGGATTAGGGCCCATAGACGTAAACCGCCATGAGAGGTGTAACTTGTATTGTAAGTTAGGAAAAGGAAGAAACTGAGTCAGACACTTGTATGAGCCGGCCTCAGGATTATGTAGACCGGCTGGGCGTCAACCTGTGTATATAAAGGGACAACCCGGCGGCGGTTCAGGGACAAGAAAGAACAACTCGAGAACTAGGCAAAGCGGATTCACTCCCTGGTTATCGAGACCCCATCAATTCCACCACAACTGGGTCGTAGGGTCTTACCTTCACCGCAAGGGGACGAACCAGTATAAACTCCTTGTGTCCTTTGTCCGGTTTAACCCCTCTAAGCTAACCTAGCCGCGATGGCTCCACGACTAGGTCCTCACACTAGGACATCTGACGTGATAATTCCACGACAGTTGGCGCCCACCGTGGGGCTATCGCACGATGGTTTCAAGTTCTTGGAGGGCAAGTTCGAAGGACTCAAGGGATATGCAGTGGGCCGAATGACCAAGACTCGTCGCGGCAAGCTCTACATCGATGACGCGGGCTGGGGCCCCGACGCCAGCTCAATTGAGTATGGGTACCGGGTCCCCTTTGGAGGAATTCACGTCTTCATCGGCAAGATTAGCGAACCGGGCCCTGAGCCGGACATCTGCACCGACCTCGTCAAGACGGCTCAGCATGCAAGTCCTGCCCGGGTTCAGCCCGCCATGAAGCGTGCGTTTGTAGGATGCATCCATGGTACCGAATCTGAACCAGTATCCGATGGTGAGACGGCCGTCTATTCCGATGGCGAGTCATCCACCTGGGTTACTGAGTCATTGTATCAAGTACCGGATGGCCGGTTCGAGGGCTGTTCCGATGGCGACAGTATTCCGGACCCCTTCTAACCGCCAAATCGGGTTGCGATCTTCATGGCCGGTACACAGCTCGCACCCCACTCTTCAGCAGCGGCGGCGATGATTTCCGGAGCGGCAGACAGGGCAGGAGGCTCCGCGCGCCTGCCGACTCAAGTCTTGTCCGGTTTGTTGGACGCTTTAGCAATGTTGTTGACTACTGAGGTTAATCCGGATAATTGGGATGAGCATATGCGGAGGTCAGAAAGTTGCGGGATCAGATAGCTCCGGCCAAGTAGGACATGGCTGCTGAGGAGACCAGGATAGCCGAGGAGCGGGCCGCTTTGAATGCTCAAGCTCAGCGAGTTCATGCAGAGTCTTATCGGCTTATGTTGGATCATAATGCTTCAAACGAGGTGATGAGCAGGAGGCACCAGTCTCGTCTACCGCCGGTTTACGAAGCAAGGAATCTCTTTAGCACAGCAGGAGCGGGGACCAGTAACCTGCCCGCAGTGAACCGAGTTGAAGCACCCAAGACAGGAGCGCCGGATCAGCCACGCACGATGGACCCACCTCAGCAGAACCATGATCCCCCACAATACGTGCCAACACCACTAGGTCACTTTCCTACCCCTTTGAATAATATGATTGCTGCAGCGTCAAGATTGGCTGCTATTCCAATGGAAGGTGATTCCCCCGCAGCGGTTGAGACACGGCGGGCTAGAGATCTACTCCAAACAGCAATGGTTCAGCAGCAGGCTTATTCATACAGTTGTGACAGGATTCACTCTACCCCTCGCCCAAGCCGAAGTTACAGTAGGCATGTTGAAGAGCCAGCTGTATCAAGCAGCGGACGAGATCATAATCCACCATGAAGGCCTAACCCGGCAGGAGGGAGGAATAAGGCACAAGATGTAGTGGACTAGGGACGAGCGCGCCGAGGAGCCGGTTTAACTGCGCAGGATGTGGAGCGTCAGCTTACGCCGGTTCGTGCAACTACTACAGTAGAGCTAGGAGTTGGTTTTACCACTTTGGGGCGTCGTGTCTCACACCAGCCCTGCGCAATGTGCGGTTGCCTAAGGACTTCAAGGGTCCTCGGAAGGTGCCCAATTACACTGCTGACTTACACCCCGAGTTATGGGTTGAAAGCTATGAGATGGCAATGGAGATGCTGGATGTGGATGGAGCGACGTGTGCTAAGTACTTCAGTATGATGTTAGAAGGAACAGCTCGCACTTGGCTAAAGAGTTTACCACCTAATTCTATTAGGTCATGGGACGAGTTGAAGAGCTGGTTTATCAGCAATTTCAAGGACACATGCAAGCAACCGATATCAATTGTGGATCTGGCCGCTTGTGTTCAAGGAGAGAACGAATCAACCACCCATTGGGTGCGCCGGGTTTCTGAGATCCTGCATTCGTCAGACCGCATCAACGCAGATTCAGCAATTTTAACGTTGGAGGGCAATTGCAAGTTTAAGTCTATGAAGTTGAAGTTGGGACGACTCAAGCGTCACTGCAATGATATGGGAACACTTATGGGAGCTAGGCATGATGATGGCAATGATGCTCACATAAAAGATAAGAATCGAAACATAAAGAGAGCATCATGAAGAATATGACTAGCATATTTAAGTCTAACCCACTTCCTATGCATAGGGATTTTGTGGGCAAACAACGTATGGGAACAATAATCAATTAGCATAGGAAGGCAAAACAAGCATAAGTTCAAAACTTTAAGCACATAGAGAGGAAACTTGATATTATTGCAATATGTAGAAGCATATGATCCTCTCTCATAATAATTTTTAGTAGCATCATGAATGAATTCAACAATATAACCAGCACCTAAAGCATTCTTTTCATGATCTACAAGCATACAATTTTTATTACTCTCCACATAAGCAAATTTCTTCTCATGAATAATAGTGGGAGCAAACTCAACAAATAACTATCATGTGAGGCATAATCCAATTGAAAACTAAAATCATGATGACAAGTTTCATGGTTATCATTATTCTTAATAGCATACAAGTCATCACAATAATCATCATAGATAGCAACTTTGTTCTCATAATCAATTGGAACCTCTTCCAAAATAGTGGAATCATCACTAAATAAAGTTGACACTCTTCCAAATCCACTTTCATATTCATCACAATAAGATTCAACATCCTCTAAAATAGTGGGATCAATACTACCTAAAGTCGACACTCTTCCAAACCCACTTTCATCAATATAATCATCATAAGTAGGAGGCATGCTTTCATCATAATAAATTTTCTCATCAAAACTCAGGGGACAAAAAATATCATCTTCATCAAATATAGCATCCCCAAGCTTGTGGCTTTGCATATCATTAGCATCATAGGTACTCAAAGAATTCATACTAACAACATTGCAATCATGCTCATCATTCACATATTTAGTGCCAAACATTTTATAGATTTCTTCTTCTAGCACTTGAGCACAATTTTCCTTTCCATCATTCTCACGAAAGATATAAAAAAGATGAAGCGTATGAGACAAACTCAATTCCATTTTTTTGTAGTTTTCTTTTATAGATTAAACTAGTGATAAAATAAGAAACAAAGAGATTCGGTTGCAAGATCTAAAGATATACCTTCAAGCACTCACCTCCCCGGCAACGGCGCCAGAAAAGAGCTTGATGTCTACTACACAACCTTCTTCTTGTAGACGTTGTTGGGCCTCCAAGTGCAGAGGTTTGTAGGACAGTAGCAAATTTCCCTCAAGTGGATGACCTAAGGTTTATCAATCCGTGGGAGGCGTAGGATGAAGATGGTCTCTCTCAAGCAACCCTGCAACCAAATAACAAAGAGTCTCTTGTGTCCCCAACACACCCAATACAATGGTAAATTATATAGGTGCACTAGTTCGATGAAGAGATGGTGATACAAGTGCAATATGGATGGTAGATAAAGGTATTTGTAATCTGAAATTATAAAAACAGCAAGGTAACAAGTGATAAAAGTGAGCGTAAACAGTATTGCAATGGTAGGAAACAAGGCCTAAGGTTCATACTTTCACTAGTGCAAGTTCTCTCAACAATAATAACATAATTAGATCATATAACTATCCCTCAACATGCAACAAAGAGTCACTCCAAAGCCACTAATAGTGGAGAACAAACGAAGAGATTATGGTAGTGTACGAAACCACCTCAAAGTTATCCTTTTTGATCTATCTATTCAAGAGTCTGTAGTAAAATAACATGAAGCTATTCTTTCCGTTCGATCTATCATAGAGTTCATACTAGAATAACACCTTAAGACACAAATCAACCAAAACCCTAATGTCACCTAGATACTCCATTGTCACCTCAAGTATCCGTGGGCATGATCATATGATATGCATCACACAATCTCAGATTCATCTATTCAACCAACACAAAGTACTTCAAAGAGTGCCCCAAAGTTTCTACCGGAGAGTCAAGACAAAAACGTGTGCCAACCCCTATGCATAGGTTCATGGGCGGAACCCGCAAGTTGATCACCAAAACATACATCAAGTGGATCATGTGAATATCCCATTGTCACCACAGATAAGCACGGCAAGACATACATCAAGTGTTCTCAAATCATTAAAGACTCAATCCGATAAGATAACTTCAAAGGGAAAACTCAATTCATCACAAGAGAGTAGAGGGGGGAGAAACATCTTAAGATGCAACTATAATAGCAAAGCTCGCGATACATCAAGATCGTGCCATAGAGAGAACACGAGAGAGAGAGAGAGATCAAACACATAGCTACTGGTACATACCCTCAGCCCCGAGGGCGAACTACTCCCTTCTCGTCATTGAGAGCGCTGGGATGATGAAGATGGCCACCGGTGAGGGATCCCCCCTCCGGCAGGGTACTGGAATAGGGTCCCAATTGGTTTTTCGTGGCTACAGAGGCTTGCGGCGGCAGAACTCCCGATCTATCTTCTCCGTCAATGTTTTTAGGGTATATGGGAATATATAGGTGAAAGAAGTTGGTCGGGGGACGCTCGAGGGGCCCATGAGACAAGGGGGCGCGCCCAGTAGGGGGGGGGCGCCCCCCTCCCTCGTGGCCTCCTTGAAGCTTCCCTGGCTTGTACTCCAAGTTCCCTAGATTGCTTCTGTTCCAAAAATAAGTTTCCCAAAGGTTTCATTCCGTTTGGACTCCGTTTGATATTCCTTTTCTTTGAAACACCGAAATAGGCAAGAAAACAGCAATATGGGCTGGGCCTCCGGTTAGTAGGTTAGTCCCAAAAATGATATAAAAGTGTAAAGTAAAGCCCATAAACATCCAAAACAAGTAATATAATAGCATGGAACAATAAAAAATTATAGATACGTTGGATACATATCAAGCATCCCCAAGCTTAATTCCTGCTCGTCCTCGAGTAGGTAAATGATAAAAACGGAATTTTTGATGTGGAATGCTACCTAGCATATTTCTCAATGTAATTTCTCTTTATTGTGGCATGAATGTTCAGATCCAAATGATTCAAAATAAAAGTTCATATTGACATAAGAAATAGTAATACTTCAAGCATACTAATAAAGCAATCATGTCTTCTCAAAATAACATGGCTAAAGAAAGTTATCCCTACAAAATCATATAGTGTGGCTATTGCTCTATCTTCATCACACAAAGTATTTAATCATGCACAACCTTGATGATAAGCCAAGCAATTGTTTCATACTTTAGTAATCTCAAACTTGTTCAATTTTCACACAATACATGAGTGTGAGCCATGGACATAGCACTATATGTGGAATAGAAGGGTGGTTGTGGAGAAGACAAAAAGGAGAAGATAGTCTCACATCAACTAGGCGTATCAATGGGCTATGGAGATGCCCATTAATAGATATCAATGTGAGTGAGTAGGGATTGCCATGCAACGGATGCACTAGAGCTATAAATGTATGAAAGCTCAACAAAAGAAACTAAGTGGGTGTGCATCCAACTTGCTTGCTCACGAAGACCTAGGGCATTTTGAGGAAGCCCATCATTGGAATATACAAGCCAAGTTCTATAATGAAAAATTCCCACTAGTATATGAAAGTGACAACATAAGAGACTCTCTATCATGAAGACCATGGTGCTATTTTGAAGCACAAGTGTGGAAAAAGATAGTAGCATTGTCCCTTCTCTCTTTTTCTCTCATTATTTTTTCTTTTTCTCTTTTTTCTTTTCCGTTTTTTTCTTTTTTTTTCTTTTGGTGGGCTTCTTTGGCCTCTTTTTTCATGGGCTTCTTTGGCCTCTTTTATTTTTATAAAGTCTGAGGTCTCATCCTGACTTGTGGGGGAATCACAATCTTCATCATCCTTTCCTCACTGGGACAATGCTCTAATAATGAAGATCATCACACTTTTATTTATTTACAACTCAAGATTACAACTCGATACTTAGAACAAGATACGACTCTATATAGATGCCTCCGGCGGTGTACCGGGATATGCAATGAATCGAGAGTGACATGTATGAAATTATGAAGGTGGCCTTGCCACAAATACGATGTCAACTACATGATCATGCAAGGAGCAATATGACAATGATGAAGCATATAATAATAAACAGAACGGGGGAAAGTTGCATGGCAATATATCTCGGAATGGCTATGGAAATGCCATAATAGGTAGGTATGGTGGCTGTTTTGAGGAAGGTATATGGTGGGTGTATGGTACCGGTGAAAGATGCGTGGTACAAGAGAGGCTAGCAATGGTGGAAGGGTGAGAGTGCGTATAATCCATGGACTCAACATTAGTCATAAAGAACTCATATACTTATTGCAAAAATCTACAAGCCATTGAAAACGAAGTACTACGCGCATTCTCCTAGGGGGATAGATTGGTAGGAAAAGACCATCGCTCGTCCCCGACTGCCACTCATAAGGAAGACAATAAATAAATCAAATTGTGCTCCAACTTCACCATAAAGCGGTTCACCATACGTGCATGCTACGGGAATCACAAACTTCAACACAAGTATTCTTTAAATTCACAATTACCCAACTAGAATGACTCTAATATCACCACCTCTATATCTCAAAACAATTATCAAGTATCAAATTGATCATAGCATCCAATTCACTTTCTATGATAGTTTTTATTATACACAACTTGGATGCCCATCATTCTAGGACCAATTTAATAACCATAGCAAATACCATGCTGTTCTAAAAGACTCTCAAAATAATATAAGTGAAGCATGAGAGATCAACAATTTATTCAAAATTAAGCCACCGCCGTGCTCTAAAAGATATAAGTGAGGTACTAGATCAAATGACAAACTACTCCGAAAGATATAAGTGAAGATCAATGAGTAGTTAAATAGTTATGTAGCTATGTCAGGACTTTCTCTCATTTAAGTATTTCAGATCTTGGTATTTTATTTAAACAGCAAGCAAAGCAAAACAAAATGGCATTGCAAGGATAGCACAACTCATGTGAAGAAGCAAAAACTTAGGTTCAACCGATACTAACCGATAATTGTTGAAGAAGAAAGGTGGGATGCCTACCGGGGCATCCCTATGTTGGGGAACGTAGTAATTTCAAAAGATTTCCTACGCACACGCAAGATCATGGTGATGCATAGCAACGAGAGGGGAGAGTGTGTCCACGTACCCTCGTAGACCGAAAGCGGAAGCATTAGCACAATGTGGTTGATGTAGTCGTACGTCTTCACGGCCCGACCGATCAAGCACCGAAACTACGGCACCTCCGAGTTCTAGCACACGTTCAGCTCGATGACGTCCCTCGAACTCCGATCCAACCGAGTGTCGAGGGAGAGTTCCGTCAGCATGACGGCGTGGTGACAATCTTGATGTTCTACCGTCGCAGGGCTTCGCCTAAGCACCGCTACAATATTATCGAGGAGGACTATGGTGGAGGGGGGCACCGCACACGGCTAAGAGATCAATGATCAATTGTTGTCTCTAGAGGTGCCCCCCTACCCCCATATAGAAAGGAGCCAGGGGGAGGGGGTCGGCCGGCCAGGAGGGGCGTGCCAGGAGGAGTCCTCCTCCCACCGGGAGTAGGACTCCCCCCTTCCTTGTTGGAGTAGGAGAGGAGAGGGAAGGAGAGAGAGGGGGAAAGGAAAGGGGGGGAGGGGCACGCGGCTGCCCCTTGGCCGCCTCTCCTCTTCCACCACTTGGGCCCATGAGGCCCATTAACCTCCAGGGGGGTCCGATAACCCCCCGGTACTCCGGTATATATCCGATAACCCCCGAAACCTTTCTGGTGTCTGAATATAGTCGTCCAATATATCAATCTTCATGTCTCAACCATTTCGAGACTCCTCGTCATGTCTGTAATCACATTCAGGATTTCGAACAAACTTAGGTACATCAAAACTCATAAACTCATAATATAACTGTCGTCGAAACCTTAAGCGTGCGGACCCTACGGGTTCGAGAACTATGTAGACATGACCGAGAACTGTTTCCGGTCAATAACCAATAGCGGAACCTGGATGCTCATATTGGCTCCTACATATTCTACGAAGATCTTTATCGGTCAAACCGCATAACAACATACGTTGTTCCCTTTGTCATCGGTATGTTACTTACCCGAGATTTGATCGTCGGTATCTCAATACCTAGTTCAATCTCGTTACCGGCAAGTCTCTTTACTCGATACATATTGCATCATTTCGTAACTAACTCATTAGCTACATTGCTTGCAAGGCTTATAGTGATGTGCATTACCGAGAGGGCCCAGAGATACCTCTCCGACAATCGGAGTGACAAATCCTAATCTCGAAATACGCCAACCCAACATGTACCTTCGGAGACACCTGTAGAGCTCCTTTATAATCACCCAGTTACTTGTGACGTTTGGTAGCACACAAAGTGTTCCTCCGGTAAACGAGAGTTGCATAATATCATAGTTGTAGGAACATGTATAAGTCATGAAGAAAGCAATAGCAACATAGTAAACGATCAAGTGCTAAGCTAACGAATGGGTCAAGTCAATCACATCATTCTCTCAATGATGTGATCCTGTTAATCAAATGACAACTCTTTTGTCCATGGCTAGGAAACATAACCATCTTTGATAAATGAGCTAGTCAAGTAGAGGCATACTAGTGACACTCAGTTTGTCTATGTATTCACACATGTATCATGTTTCCGGTTAATACAATTCTAGCAAATAATAAACATTTATCATGATACGAGGAAATAAATAATAACTTTATTATTGCCTCTAGGGCATATTTCCTTCAGTCTCCCACTTGCACTAGAGTCAATAATCTAGATTACACAGTAATGATTATAACACCCATGGAGTCTTGGTGTTGATCATGTTTTGCTTGTGGAAGAGGCTTAGTCAATGGGTCTGCAACATTCAGATCCATATGTATCTTGCAAATCTCTATCTCTCCCACCTGAACTTGGCCCCGGATGGAATTGAAGCATCTCTTGATGTGCTTGGTCCTCTTGTGAAATCTGGATTCCTTTGCCAAGGCAATTGCACCAGTATTGTCACAGAAGATCTTCATTGGTCCCGATGCACTAGGTATGACACCTAGATCGAAAATGAACTCCTTCATCCAGACTCCTTCATTTGCTGCTTCCGAAGCAGCTATGTACTCCGCTTCGCATGTAGATCCCGCTACAATGCTTTGTTTAGAACTGCACCAACGTACAGCTCCACTGTTCAATATAAACACGTATCCGGTTTGCGATTTAGAATTGCCCAGATCAGTGTCAAAGCTTGCATCGACGTAACCGTTTATGACTAGCTCTTTGTCACCTCCATAAATGAGAAACATATCCTTAGTCCTTTTCAGGTATTTCAGGATGTTCTTGACCGCTGTCCAGTGATCCACTCCTGGATTACTTTGGTACCTCCCTGCCAAACTTATTGCTAAGCATATGTCAGGTCTGGTACACATCGTTGCATACATGATAGAGCCTATGGCTGAAGCATAGGGAACATCTTTCATTTTCTCTCTATCTTCTGCTGTGGTCGGGCATTGAGTTTGACTCAACTTCACACCTTGTAATACAGGAAAGAATCCTTTCTTTGCCTGATCCATTTTGAACTTTTTCAAAACTTTATCAAGGTATGTGCTTTGTGAAAGTCCAATTAAGCGTCTTGATCTATCTCTATAGATCTTGATGCCCAATATGTAAGCAGCTTCACCGAGGTCTTTCATTGAAAAACTTTTATTCAAGTATCCCTTTATGCTATCCAGAAATTCTATATCATTTCCAATTAACAATATGTCATCTACATATAATATCAGAAATGCTACAGAGCTCCCACTCACTTTCTTGTAAATACAGGCTTCTCCAAAAGTCTGTATAAAACCATATGCTTTGATTACACTATCAAAGCACTTATTCCAACTCTAAGAGGCTTGCACCAGTCCATAAATGGATCGCTGGAGCTTGCACACTTTGTTAGCATCTTTTGGATCGACAAAACCTTCTGGTTGCATCATATACAACTCTTCTTCCAGAAATCCATTTAGGAACGCAATTTTGACATCCATTTGCCATATTTCATAATCATAAAATGCGACAATCGCTAACATGATTCAGTCAGACTTAAGCATCGCTACGGGTGAGAAAGTCTCATCATAGTCAATCCCTTGAACTTGTCGAAAACCTTTTGCAACAAGTCGAGCTTTGTAGACAGTTACATTACCATCAGCGTCAGTCTTCTTCTTGAAAATCCATTTATTCTCGATGGCTTGCCGATTATCAGGCAAGTCAACCAAAGTCCATACTTTGTTCCCATACATGGATCCCATCTCAGATTTCATGGCCTCAAGCCATTTTGCAGAATCTGGGCTCATCATCGCTTCCTCATAGTTTGTAGGTTCGTCATGGTCAAGTAACATGACTTCCAGAATAGGATTACCGTACCACTCTGGTGCGGATCTTACTCTGGTTGACCTATGAGGTTTGTTAGTAACTTGATCTGAAGTTTCATGATCAATATCATTAGCTTCCTCACTGATTGGTGTAGTTGTCACAGGAACGGTTTCTTGTGATGACTACTTTCCAACAAGGGAGCGGGTACAATTACCTCATCAAGTTGTACTTTCCTCCCACTCACTTCTTTTGAGAGAAACTCCTTCTCTAGAAAGGATCCGAATTTAGCAACAAAATTCTTGCCCTCAGATCTGTGATAGAAGGTGTACCCAATAGTTTCTTTTGGGTATCCTTCAAAGACACATTTCTCCGATTTGGGTTCGAGCTTATCTGGTTGAAGTTTCTTCACATAAGCATCGCAGCCCCAAACTTTAAGAAATTAAAACTTTGGTTTCTTGCCAAACCACAGTTCATAAGGCGTCGTCTCAACGGATTTTGATGGTGCCCTATGTAACGTGAATGCGGCCGTCTCTAAAGCATAACCCCAAAACGATAGCGGTAAATCAGTAAGAGACATCATAGATCGCACCATATCTAGTAACGTACGATTACGATGTTCGGACACACCATTTCATTGTGGTGTTCCGGGTGGCGTGAGTTGCGAAACTATTCCGCATTGCTTCAAATGTAAACCAAACTCGTAACTCAAATATTCTCCTCCACGATCAAATCATAGAAATTTTATTTTCTTGTTACGATGATTTTCCACTTCACTCTGAAATTCTTTGAACTTTTCAAATGTTTCAGACTTGTGTTTCATCAAGTAGATATACCCATATCTGCTCAAATCATCTGTAAAGGTGAGAAAATAACGACACCCGCCGTGAGCCTCAATATTCATTGGACCACACACATCGGTATGTATGATTTCCAATAAATCAGTTGCTCGCTCCATAGTTCCGGAGAACGGCGTTTTAGTCATCTTGCCCATGAGGCACAGTTCGCAAGTACCAAGTGATTCATAATCAAGTGATTCTAGAAGTCCATCAGTATGGAGTTTCTTCATGCGCTTTACAACAATATGACCCAAACGACAGTGCCACAAATAAGTTGCACTATCATTATTAACTCTGCATCTTTTGGCTTCAACATTATGAATATGTGTATCACTACTATCGAGATTTAATAAAAATAGACCACTCTTCAAGGGTGCATGACCATAAAAGATATTACTCATATAAATAGAACAACCATTATTCTCTGATTTAAATGAATAACCGTCTCACATCAAACAAGATCCAGATATAATGTTCATGCTCAACGCTCGCACCAAATAACAATTATTCAGGTCTAAAACTAATCCCCAAGGTAGATGTAGAGGTAGTGTGCCGACCGTGATCACATCGACTTTGGAACCATTTCCCACGCGCATCGTCACCTCGTCCTTAGCCAATCTTCGCTTAATCCATAGTCCCTATTTCGAGTTGCAAATATTAGCAACAGAACCAGTATCAAATACCCAGGTGCTACTGCGAGCATTAGTAAGGTACACATCAATAACATGTATATCACATATACCTTTGTTCACCTTGCCATCCTTCTTATCCGCCAAATACTTGGGGCAGTTCCGCTTCCAGTGACTAGTCTGCTTGTAGTAGAAGCACTCAGTCTCAGGCTTAGGTCCAGATTTGGGTTTCTTCTCTTGAGCAGCAACTTGTTTGCTGTTCTTCTTGAAGTTCCCCTTCTTCTTCCCTTTACCCTTTTTCTTGAAACTAGTGGTCTTATTGACCATCAACACTTGATGCTCCTTCTTGATTTCTACCTCCGCAGCTTTTAGCATTGCGAAGAGCTCGGGAATAGTCTTGTTCATCCCTTGCATATTATAGTTCATCACGAAGCTCTTGTAGCTTGGTGGCAGTGATTGAAGAATTCTGTCAATGACACTATCATCAGGAAGATTAACTCCCAGTTGAATCAAGTGATTATTATACCCAGACATTTTGAGTATGTGTTCACTGACAGAACTATTCTCCCCCATCTTGCAGCTATAGAACTTATTGGAGACTTCATATCTCTCAATCCAGGCATTTGCTTGAAATATTAACTTCAACTCCTGGAACATCTCATATGCTCCATGACGTTCAAAATGTCGTTGAAGTCCCGGTTCTAAGCCGTAAAGCATGGCACACTGAACTATCAAGTAGTCATCAGCTTTGCTCTGCCAGACATTCTTAACATCGTCAGTTGCATCTGCAGCAGGCCTGGCACCCAGCGGTGCTTCCATGACGTAATTCTTCTGTGCAGCAATGATGATAATCCTCAAGTTACGGACCCAGTCCGTGTAATTGCTACCATCATCTTTCAACTTAGCTTTCCCAAGGAACGCATTAAAATTCAACGAAACAACAACACAAGCCATCTATCTACAACAAACATAGACATGCAAAATACTATCAGGTACTAAGTTCATGATAAATTTAAGTTCAATTAATCATATTACTAAAGAACTCCCACTTAGACAGACATCTCTCTAGTCATCTAAGTGATCACGTGATCCAAATCAACTAAACCATGTCTGACCATCACATGAGATGGAGTAGTTTTCAATGGTGAACATCACTATGTTGATCATATCTACTATATGATTCATGTTTGACCTTTCGGTCTCCGTGTTCCAAGGCCATATCTGTATATGCTAGGCTCGTCAAGTTTAACCTGAGTATTCCGCGTGTGCAACTGTTTTGCACCCGTTGTATTTGAACGTAGAGCCTATCACACCCGATCATCATGTGGTGTCTCAGCACGAAGAACTTTCGCAACGGTGCATACTCAGGGAGAACACTTTTTGATAATTAGTGAGAGATCATCTTAAAATGCTACCGTCAATCAAAGAAAGATAAAATGCATAAAGGATAAACATCACATGCAATCAATATAAGTGATATGATATGGCCATCATCATCTTGTGCTTGTGATCTCCATCTCCGAAGCACCGTCGTGATCACCATCGTCATCGGTGTGACACCTTGATCTCCATCGTAGCATCATTGTCGTTTCGCCATCTATTGCTTCTACGACTATCGCTACCGCTTAGTGATAAAGTAAAGCAATTACAGGGCGCTTGCATTTCATATAATAAAGCGACAACCATATGGCTCCTGCCAGTTGCCGATAACTCGGTTACAAAACATGATCATCTCATACAATAAAATATAGCATCACGTCTTGACCATATCACATCACAACATGCCCTGCAAAAACAAGTTAGACGTCCTCTACTTTGTTGTTGCAAATTTTACGTGGCTGCTACGGGCTGAGCAAGAACCGTTCTTACCTACGCATCAAAACCACAATGATAGTTCATCAATTTAGTGTTGTTTTAACCTTCTCAAGGACCGGGCGTAGCCACACTCGGTTCAACTAAAGTTGGAGAAACTAACACCCGCCAGCCACCTGTGTGCAAAGCACGTTGGTAGAACCAGTCTCGCGTAAGCGTACGCGTAATGTCGGTCCGGGCCGCTTCATCCAACAATACCGCCGAACCAAAGTATGACATGCTGGTAAGCAGTATGACTTGTATCACCCACAACTCACTTGTGTTCTACTCGTGCATATAACATCAACGCATAAAACCTAGGCTCGGATGCCACTGTTGGGGAACATAGTAATTTCAAAAAAACTCCTATGCACACGCAAGATCATGGTGATGCACAGCAACGAGAGGGGAGAGTGTGTCCATGTACCCTCGTAGACCGAAAGCGTAAGCGTTAGCACAACGCAGTTGATGTAGTCATACGTCTTCACGGCCCGACCGGTCAAGCACCGAAACTACGACACCTCCGAGTTCTAGCACACGTTCAGCTCGATGACGTCCCTCAAACTCCGACCCAGCCGAGTATCGAGGGAGAGTTCCGTCAGCACGACGGCATGGTGACGATCTTGATGTTCTACCATCGCAGGGCTTCGCCTAAGCACCGCTACAATATTATCGAGGAGGACTATGGTGGAGGGGGGCACCGCACACGGCTAAGAGATCAATGATCAATTGTTGTCTCTAGAGGTGCCCCCTGCCCCCGTATATAAAGGAGCCAGGGGGAGGGGGTCGGCCGGCCAGGAGGGGCGTGCCAGGAGGAGTCCTCCTCCCACCGGGAGTAGGACTCCCCCCTTCCTTGTTGGAGTAGGAGAGGAGAGGGAAGGAGAGAGAGGGGGAAAGGAAAGGGGGGCGTCGCCCCCCTCCTTGTCCAATTCGGACTTAGGGGGGGGGAGGGGCGCGCGGTTGCCCCTTGGCCGTCTCTCCTCTTCCACCACTTGGGCCCATGAGGCCCATTAACCTCCGGGGGGGGAGGGGGTTCCGATAACCCCCGGTACTCCGATATATATCCGATAACCCCCGAAACCTTTCCGGTGTCCGAATATAGTCGTTCAATATATCAATCTTCATGTCTCGACCATTTCGAGACTCCTCGTCATGTCCGTAATCACATTCGGGACTCCGACAAACTTAGGTACATCAAAACTCATAAACTCATAATATAATTGTCATCGAAACCTTAAGCGTGCGGACCCTACGGGTTCGAGAACTATGTAGACATGACCAAGAACTGTTTCCGGTCAATAACCAATAGCGTAACCTGGATGCTCATATTGGCTCCTACATATTCTACAAAGATCTTTATCGGTCAAACCGCATAACAACATACGTTGTTCCCTTTGTCATCGTTACTTGCCTGAGATTTGATCGTCGGTATCTCAATACCTAGTTCAATCTCGTTACCGGCAAGTCTCTTTACTCGATACGTAATGCATCATTCCGTAACTAACTCATTAGCTACATTGCTTGCAAGTCTTATAGTGATGTGCATTACCGAGAGGGCCCAGAGATACCTCTCCGACAATCGGAGTGACAAATCCTAATCTCAAAATACGCCAACCCAACATGTACCTTCAGAGACACCTGTAGAGCTCCTTTATAATCACCCGGTTACGTTGTGACGTTTGGTAGCACACAAAGTGTTCTTCCGGTAAATGGGAGTTGCATAATCTCATAGTTGTAGGAACATGTATAAGTCATGAAGAAAGCAATAGCAACATACTAAACGATCAAGTGCTAAGCTAACGGAATGGGTCAAGTAAATCACATCATTCTCTCAATGATGTGATCCTGTTAATCAAATGACAACTCTTTTGTCCATGGCTAGGAAACATAACCATCTTTGATAAACGAGCTAGTCAAGTAGAGGCATACTAGTGACACTCAGTTTGTCTATGTATTCACACATGTATCATGTTTCTGGTTAATACAATTCTAGCATGAATAATAAACATTTATCATGATATGAGGAAAAAAATAATAACTTTATTATTGCCTCTAGGGCATATTTCCTTCACCCCAAGCTTAGGTGCTTGAGACTTCTTGAAATATTATCTTGGGGTGCCTTGGGCATCCCCAAACTTGAGCTTTTATGTCTCCTTAATTCCTTTTATATGTTAGTTTCCTAAATCTCGAAAGCTTCATCCACGCAAAACTCAACAAGAACTTGTGATGTAAGTTAGTATAAAACAATGCAAAAACCTTATCATTTTCTACTGTAACAAATTACTAACATTATTATTCAACATTGCATACTAAATGTCTCTACATATTTAATACTCCTATCCTCCAATAGAATCATTAAACAAGCAAGCATATGCAAACAATGCAAACATAATAGCAATCTGTCAAAACAGTATAGTCTGTAAAGAATGCAAGATTAATCATACTTCCCTAACTCCAAAAATTATAAGAAAATACTATGCTGTAGAAGATTTATCATAGCTTATCATGCAAAAACATTCAATATTATCTCACTCTCTGACTTTCTAGGGAATTTTTGCAACAACGGTAAACTTTCTGTTTTGAAACAGCAACATGTATACTTGCAAAATAAGCAAGGTAAAGGCTATCCTTGATATTTTTATTGAAAATAGATATGCAAAACATTATTCTAAATAACAGAAAGCAAATACTAACAAAATAAAATGACGCTCCAAGCAAAACATATATCATGTGGCAAATAAAAATATAGCTCCAAGTAAAGTTACCGATGAACGAAGACGAAAGAGGGGATGCCTTCCGGGGCATCCCCAAGCTTAGGCCCTTGGTTGTCCTTGAGTATTACCTTGGGGTTCCATGGGCATCCCCAAGCTTAGGCTTTTACCACTCCTTATTCCATAGTCCATCGAATCTTTACCCAAAACTTGAAAACTTCACAACACGAAACTCAAAACAAAACTCGTAAGCTCCGTTAGTATAAGAAAATAAAACACCACTTAGGTACTGTAATGAACTCATTATTTATTTATATTGGTGTAATATATAATGTATTGCAACTTCTCTATGGTTCATACCTTTTGATACTACTCATAGATTCATCAAAATAAGCAAACAACACAATGAAAACAGAATCTGTCAAAAACAGAACAGTCCGTAGTAATCTGTATCAAAAGTATACTTCTGGAACCCCAAAAATTCGGAAATAAATAGGTGGACCTGACGAATTTGTCTATTAATCATCTGCAAAAAGAATCAACCTAAAATCACTCTCCAGTAAAAAATGGCAGCTATTCTCGTGAGTGCTAAAGTTTCTATTTTTTACAGCAAGATCATAAAGACTTCACCCAAGTCTTCCCAAAGGCTCTACTTGGCACTTTATTGAAACAAAACCTATAAAACATAATTACTACAATAGAAAAATCATGTGATCACACGAAAACAGTAAGGGTAAATATTGGGTTGTCTCCCAACAAGCACTTTTCTATAATGCCTTTTTAGCTAGGCATGATGATGACAATGATGCTCACATAAAAGCTAAGAATTGAAACATAAAGAGAGCATCATGAAGAATATGACTAGCATATTTAAGTCTAACCCACTTCCTATGCATAGGGATTTTGTGGGCAAACAACTTATGGGAACAATAATCAACTAGCATAGGAAGGTAAAACAAGCATAAGTTCAAAACTTTAAGCACATAGAGAGGAAACTTGATATTATTGCAATATGTAGAAGCATATGATACTCTCTCATAATAATTTTAAGTAGAATCATGAATGAATTCAACAATATAACCAGCACCTAAAGCATTATTTTCATGATCTACAAGCATATAATTTTTATTACTCTCCACATAAGCAAATTTCTTCTCATG
Organism: Triticum aestivum; assembly: GCF_018294505.1. Classification (NCBI taxonomy): domain Eukaryota; kingdom Viridiplantae; phylum Streptophyta; class Magnoliopsida; order Poales; family Poaceae; genus Triticum; species Triticum aestivum. The sequence goes on along the minus strand of NC_057798.1, from coordinate 505,940,792 downwards.
AATAATGGTGGGAGCAAACTCAACAAAATAACTATCATGTGAGGCATAATCCAATTGAAAACTAAAATCATGATGACAAGTTTCATGGTTATCATTATTCTTAATAGCATACAATTCATCACAATAATCATCATAGATAGCAACTTTGTTCTCATAATCAATTGGAACCTCTTTCGAAATAGTGGAATCATCACTAAATAAAGTTGACACTCTTCCAAATCCACTTTCATATTCATCACAATAAGATTCAACATCCTCCAAAATAGTGGGATCAATACTACCTAAAGTTGACACTCTTCCAAACCCACTTTCATCAATATAATCATCATAAGTAGGAGGCATGATTTCATCATATTAAATTTGCTCATCAAAACTTGGGGGACAAAAAGTATCATCTTCATCAAACATAGCATCCCCAAGCTTGTGGATTTGCATATCATTAGCATCATAGGTATTCAACGAATTCATACTAACAACATTGCAATCATGCTCATCATTCACATATTTAGTGCCAAACATTTATGGATTTCTGCTTCTAGCACTTGAGCACAATTTTCCTTTCCATCATTCTCACGAAAGATATTAAAAAGATGAAGCGTATGAGACAAACTCAATTCCATTTTTTTGTAGTTTTCTTTTATAGACTAAACTAGTGATACAACAAGAAACAAAAAGATTCGATTGCAAGATCTAAAGATATACCTTCAAGCACTCACCTCCCCAGCAATGGCGCAAGAAAAGAGCTTGATGTCTACTACACAACCTTCTTCTTGTAGACGTTGTTGGGCCTCCAAGTGCAGAGGTTTGTAGGATGATGACCCACAAGTATAGGGGATCTATCGTAGTCCTTTCAATAAGTAAGAGTGTCGAACCCAACTAGGAGCAGAAGGAAATGATAAGCGGTTTTCAGCAAGGTATTCTTTGCAAGTACTGAAATAAGTGGTAACAGATAGTTTTGTGATAAGATAAATTGTAACGAGCAACAAGTAACAAAAGTAAATAAAGTGCAGCAAGGTGGCCCAATCCTTTTTGTAGCAAAGGACAAGCCTGGACAAACTCCTATAATAGGAAAAGCGCTCCCAAGGACACATGGGAATATCATCAAGCTAGTTTTCATCATGCTCATATGATCCGCGTTCGGTACTTTGATAATTTGATATGTGGGTGGACCGGTGCTTGGGTACTGCCCTTACTTGGACAAGCATCCCACTTATGATTAACCTCTATTGCAAGCATCCGCAACTACAACAAAGGTATTAAGGTAAACCTAACCATAGCATGAAACATGTTGATCCAAATCAGCCACTTACGAAGCAACGCATAAACTAGGGTTTAAGCTTCTGTCACTCTAGCAACCCATCATCTACTTATTATTTCCCAATGCCTTCCTCTAGGCCCAAATAATGGTGAAGTGTTATGTAGTCGACGTTCACATAACACCACTAGAGGTTAGACAACATACATCTTATCAAAATATCGAACGAATACCAAATTCACATGACTACTAATAGCAAGACTTCTCCCTTGTCCTCAGGAACAAACGTAACTACTCACAAAGCATATTCATGTTCATAATCAGAGGGGTAATAATGTGCATATAGGATCTGAACATATCATCTTCCACCAAATAAACCAACTAGCATCAACTACAAAGAGTAATCAACACTACTAGCAAACTACTAGCACCAATCCCGGACTTGGAGACAAGAATTGGATACAAGAGATGAACTAGGGTTTGGAGATGAGATGGTGCTGGTGAAGATGTTGATGGAGATTGCCCTCTCCCGATGAGAGGAGCGTTGGTGATGATGATGGTGATGATTTCCCCCTCCCGGAGGGAAGTGTCCCCGGCAGAAAAGCTCCGCCAGAGCCCTAGATTGGTTCCGCCAAGGTTCCGCCTCGTGGCGGCGGAGTCTCGTCCCGAAAGGTTCTCTCTGATTTTTTTCTCATTGAAAGACTTCATATAGGAGAAGATGGGCGTCGAAGAGCCACCAGGGGGCCCACGAGGTAGGGGGGTGCGCCCAGGGGGGCGGCCCCACCCTCGTGAGCAGGGTGTGGGCCCCTTGGCCTTCATCTTTGGCGACGATTTTTCTTTATTTATTCTAAGGTATTCCGTGGAGTTTCAGGACTTTTGGAGTTGCGCAGAATAGTCCTCAATATTTGCTCCTTTTCCAGCCCAGAATTCCAGCTGTCGGCATTCTCCCTCTTCATGTAAACCTTATAAAATAAGAGAGAATAGCCATAAGTATCGTGACATAACGTGAAATAACAGCCCATAATGCAATAAATATGATCATAAAAGCATGATGCAAAATGGACATATCAACTCCCCCAAGCTTAGACCTCGCTTGTCCTCAAGCGAAAAGCCGATAACAATAAATATGTCCTCATGTTTAGAGGTAGAGGCGTCGATAAAAATAAAATACGGACATGAAGGCATCATGATTATTTAATAACAGCAACATAAATAGATTTTGTCATATGATTACTCATGTTCAAGTAATGATCTATTCACAAAGCCAAAGCATGAATCAGAAACATTATTGGGCACTAACAATTATAATCTCAGTCATTGAAGCAATTGCAATTTATCATAACATCGGAAAGAGTCTATGTCAGAGCTTAAAAGCAAGTCCACATACTCAACTATCATTTAGTCCTTCATAATTGCTAGCACTCACGCGATACTTGTGGTTACGGAGTTTTAATCGGACACAGAGAAAGATAGGGGCTTATAGTTTTGCCCCACAACCTTTTACCTCAACGGTAATGTCAACAATAACAATTCATGCTCCACCACATCCAATTAGATATGTATATCATACTCTTTCCAACATGCTGAGCTTGCCAAAGGATAAAATGAAAAAGGAATGGTGAGGATCACCATGACTCTTGTAAGGTAGAGGATAATAATAAAAGATAGGCCCTTCGCAGAGGGAAGCAGAGGTTGTCATGCGCGTTTAGGGTTGATGCACAAAATATTAATGCAAGAGAACGTCACTTTATATTGCCCCTTGTATGTGAACCTTTATTATGCAGTCCGTCGCTTTTATTGCGTCCACAACAAGTTCGTACAAAGCTTATTTCTCTACATTAATAAGTCATGCATATTTAGAGAGCAATTTTTATTGCTTGCACCGATGACAACTTACTTGAAGGATCTTACTCAATCCATAGGTAGATATGGTGGACTCTCATGGCAAAACTGGTTTAAGGGTGTTTGGAAGCACAAGTAGTATTTCTACTTGGTGCTAAGAATTTGGCTAGCATGAGGGGGAAAGGCAAGCTCAACATGGTAGAGGATCCATGACAACATACTTTATCTCGAATGTAAGAAAACATAACTCATTATGTTGTCTTCCTTGTCCAACCTCAACTCTTTAGCATGTCATATTTTAATGAGTGCTCCCAACCATAAAAGATGTCAATGATAATATATCTATATGTGAAACCTCTCTTTCCTTATTACTTCCTATTAATTGCAACGATGACCAAAGCTATATTTGCCAACTCCCAACAACTTTAAATCATCATACTCTTTCTATGTGAAGTCACTACTTTCAATAAGATCAATATGAACTCTTGATTCTTTTTATTCTTTTCTTCTACTTTCCCAAGATCATGGCAAAATACTCAAGCCCTTGACTCAACACTAATCTTTATTATAAATCTCACGGACTCGATTACAAGGAAAGATCATAAAGCAAAACTCAAAACTAGATCATGCCATGACTTTATTCTACTAAAACAAGATACTACTAATAGGATCGAACTAAGAAAAACTGTAAAGATAGGAGTTGTGATGGTGATACGATACCAGGGCACCTCCCCCAAGCTTGACAGTTGCCAAGGGGAGTGCCCATACCCATGTGATTATGTCCTCGGAGGCGGTGAAGAAGGAATTGTTGATGACGTAGGCTTGTTGTCCATCTTCCAAAGCATAGGCTCACCATCATAGAAGGATGATCGAGTCTCCGGAATCCTCAAATCTGCAGCCAAACTCATCCTTTTGAACCTATATTCATACTTACAGTTTTGATTTTGCAGATCATAAATTTGGGCTTGAAGGTGCTCGATCTTCTCTTGTAGCTTAAAGATAGCCTCCTCGGTGTTCTTGGCATCCGGCTCGTAGTTGTTGGTGAACTCCGCGAGCATCTTCTGGCTAGTGTTGATTGCACGCTCCACCATCCCCTGACACTTGAAAACTTGTTGCTCCATTGCCTCGAGTCTCGACTCCACACTTCCGGTTCCCTTTGGTCCCTCAACATCGCGGATGTGCAGCAACCCATCACACATCTCAATGGTTTGAGGGTGCCACAACACCTCCGCGAGGTAAGGGTTAATCACCTTCTTGAAGAACTTGTCCTTGGGAGCACTTGGGGTCGTCATGACGATCTAGACCTGTCAAAAAAAACAACTCGAAACAAGAACAGAGAATATTTGCGTGATACGGTGGTCAAAACCTTCGGGAGTATATATAATGAATTTTTACCGACCAAAATACGTATCGAGCAAGGAAACGGAGTCCGGAGGGCACACGGGGTGCTCACGAGGTAGGGGCGCGCCAGGGGTAGGGCGCGCCCTCCACCCTCGTGGAGGCCTCGTGTCCTCCCCGGACTGCTATTTATTTTTCTATTTTTCTAAATATTCCAAAACAGAGAAATATTGCCTTAAAAATTGTTTTGGAGTCGGTTTACTTACCGTACCACATACCTATTCCTTTTCAGAGTCTGGAACATTCTGGAAAGTGTCCTTTATGTACTCCTCTGGGGTCATGGTTTCAATAATATTAGTTTCAACATTTATAGGATTACCTGAGATATACTGTTTGATCCTTTGACCGTTTACCATTTTTGGATTTGTGCCTGCGAAGTTGTTGATTTTTATGGCACCGGAACGATAGACCTCCTCGATAACGTAGGGACCTTCCCATTTAGAGAGAAGTTTTCCTGCAAAAAATCTTAAACGAGAGTTGTATAGCAATACATAATCACCTACATTAAACTCACGCTTTTGTATCCTTTTGTCATGCCATCTTTTAACTTTTTCTTTAAACAACTTGGCATTTTCATATGCTTGGGCTCTCCATTCATCAAGTGAGCTAATATCAAATAACCTCTTCTCACCGGCAAGATTGAAATCATAGTTGATCTCTTTAATAGCCCAATATGCCTTATGTTCTAGTTCGAGAGGTAAATGACAAGCTTTTCCATAGACCATTTTGTACGGAGACATACCCATAGGATTTTTATATGCAGTTCTATAGGCCCATAATGCATCATCAAGTTTCTTGGACCAATTCTTTCTAGACCTATTAACAGTCTTTTGTAAAATTAATTTGAGCTCCCTATTGCTCAATTCTACTTGACCACTAGACTGAGGGTGATAAGGAGATGCAATCCTATGATTAACGTCGTATTTAGCAAGCATCTTACGGAAAGCACCATGAATAAAGTGTGAACCACCATCAGTCATTAAGTATCTAGGGACTCCAAACCTCGGAAAAATAACTTCCTTAAGCATTTTAATAGAAGTGTTGTGATCAGCACTACTAGTTGGAATAGCTTCTACCCACTTAGTAACGTAATCAACAGCAACTAGAATATGAGTGTAACCATTAGAGGCAGGAAAAGGTCCCATATAATCAAAGCCCCAAACATCAAATGGCTCAATAACAAGTGAATAATTCATAGGCATTTCTTGACGTCTACTGATATTACCAATTCTTTGACATTCATCGCAAGACAAAACAAACTTACGGGCATCCTTGAAGAGAGTAGGCCAATAAAAACCGGATTGCAATACCTTATGTGCAGTTCTATCTCCAGCGTGATGTCCTCCATAAGCTTCGGAGTGACACTTGCGTAGGATCTGTTCCTGTTCATGCTCAGGTACACAACGTCTAATAATACCATCTACTCCTTCTTTATAAAGATGTGGGTCATCCCAAAAGTAATGTCGCAAGTCATAGAAAAACTTTTTCTTTTGTTGGTATGTGAAGCTAGGAGGTATAAATTTAGCAACAATATAATTAGCATAATCAGCATACCATGGAGTGCTACGAGAAGTACTTATGACATTTAATTGCTCATCAGGAAAGCTATCATTAATAGGTAGTGGGTCATCAAGAACATTCTCTAGCCTAGACAAGTTATCTGCAACGGGGTTCTCAGCTCCCTTTCTATCAACAATATGCAAATCAAATTCTTGAAGCAGGAGAGCCCATCTAATAAGTCTAGGTTTTGCATCCTTCTTTTCCATAAGATACTTAATAGCAGCATGATCAGTGTGAATAGTGACTTTGGAATCAACAATATAAGGTCTAAACTTATCACAAGCAAACACCACTGCTAAAAATTCCTTTTCGGTAGTAGCATAATTTCTTTGAGAACTATCTAGAGTCTTACTAGCATAATGGATAACATTTAATTTCTTATCAACTCTCTGCCCTAGAACAGCACCTACAGCATAATCACTAGCATCACACATAATTTCAAAGGGTAAATTCCAATCAGGTGGCTGAACAACAGGTGCAGAGACTAGTGCTTTCTTAAGTATTTCAAATGCTTCTACACAATCATCATCAAAGACAAACGGTACATCTTTTTGTAATAAATTAGTCAGAGGCCGAGAGATTTTTGAGAAGTCCTTAATGAACCTCCTATAAAATCCGGCGTGACCAAGGAAACTTCTTATACCTTTGATGTCCTTTGGACATGGCATCTTTTCAATAGCATCAACCTTGGCTTTATCAACTTCAATACCTCTTTCAGAAACTTTGTGCCCCAAGACAATACCTTCATTAACCATAAAGTGGCACTTTTCCCAATTCAAGACAAGATTAGTTTCTTCACATCTCTGCAAAACTCGATCAAGATTGCTTAAGCAATCATCAAAAGAGGAACCATAGACGGAAAAGTCATCCATGAAAACCTCACAAATCTTTTCGCAAAAGTCAGAGAATATAGCCATCATGCATCTTTGAAAGGTAGCAGGTGCATTACATAAACCAAAAGGCATACGTCTATAAGCAAAAGTACCAAAAGGGCATGTAAAAGTAGTCTTTGATTGATCTTTAGCTGACACAGGTATTTGAGAGAAACCAGAATAACCATCTAGAAAGCAATAATGTGTATGTTTGCATAGTCTCTCTAGCATTTGATCAATAAAAGGTAAGGGGTAATGATCTTTCTTAGTAGCTTTATTTAACTTACGGAAATCAATTACCATCCTATAACCTGTGATAATTCTTTGAGGGATCAATTCATCATTTATCATTAGGGACAACAGTAATACCTCCCTTCTTAGGGACACAATGAACAGGACTTACCCACTGACTATCAGCAACGGGATAAATTATACCTGCCTCCAGAAGCTTGAGTATTTCTTTTCTTACCACTTCTTTCATTTTAGGATTCAAACGTCGTTGAGGATCACAAACTGGTTTGGCATCAGCTTCCAAATTTATTTTATGTTGACATAGAGTGGGACTAATGCCCTTAAGATCATCCAGAGTATATCCAATAGCAGCACGGTGCTTCTTCAGAGTTTTCAATAATCTTTCTTCTTCATGCTCTGAAAGGTTAGCGCTAATAATAACAGGATATATTTTCTTTTCATCAAGATAAGCATATTTAAGATTATCCGGCAACGGTTTAAGCTCAAACACGGGATCACCCTTGGGTGGAGGAGGATCCCCTAGGATTTCAACAGGTAAATTGTGTTGCAGAATAGGTTCTTGTTTAAAGAATACTTCATCTATTTCCCTTCTTTCATTCATAAACATATCATTTTCATGATCTAGCAAATACTGTTCTAAAGGATCACTAGGAGGTACAGCAATAGAGGCAAGACCAATAATTTCATCCTTACTAGGCAATTCTTCCTCACGATGTTGTTTACTAAATTTGGAGAAATTAAACTCATGAACCATATCATCCAAGCCAACAGTAACAATATTCTTTTCGCAATCTATCGTAGCATTAACAGTACTCAAGAAGGGTCTACCAAATATAATGGGACAAAAGCTATCTTGTGGAGAACCAAGAACAAGAAAATCAGCAGGATATTTGGTTTTCCCACACAAGACTTCAACATCTCTAACAATTCCCATTGGAGATATAGTATCTCTATTTGCAAGTTTAATTGTAACATCAATTTCTTCTAACTCTGCAGGTGCAATCTCATGCATAATTTCTTTGTATAAGTCAATGGGTATAACACTAGCACTAGCACCCATATCACATAAGCCATGATAACAATGATCTCCTATTTTAACAGAAATAACAGGCACGCCTACCACAGGTCTATGTTTATCTCTATCACAGGGTTTAGCAATTCTAGCAGTTTCACCAGTGAATTGAATAACATGCCCATCAATATTATCCGACAAGAGATCTTTAACAATAGCAATATTGGGTTCTACTTTGACTTGCTCAGGAGGTGTATAAGTCCTAATATTGCTTTTACGAACAACAGTTGAAGCTTTAGCATGATCCTTCATTCTAACAGGGAAAGGGGGTTTCTCAACATAAGAAGTAGGAACAATAGGATCATTGTAAGTGACAATCTTTTCTTCAACTTTAATAGGTGCAACTACTTTTACTTCTATGGGAGGATGATATTTAAACCACTTCTCCTTGGGGAGATCAACATAAGTAGCAAAAGATTCACAGAAAGAAGCTACTATCTCAGAGTCAAGTCCATATTTAGTGCTAAACTTACGGAAAACATCGGTATCCATAAAAGATTTAACACAATCAAACTTGGGTGTCATACCTGACTCCTTACCTTCGTCGAGGTCCCAATCTTCAGAGTTGCGTTTAATTCTATCCAATAGATTCCATCCAAATTCAATAGACTTCATCATAAAAGAGCCAGCACAAGAAGTATCGAGCATGGTGCGATTGTTATCAGAAAGCCGAGCATAAAAATTCTGGAGAATTGTCAATTTTGAGAGCTCATGATTGGGGCATGAATATAACATTGATTTAAGCCTCCCCCAAGCTTGAGCGATGCTTTCTCCTTCGCGAGGCCAAAAATTATATATATAATTGCGATCACGATGAACAAGATGCATAGGGTAATACTTTTGATGAAATTCCAATTTCACTCTTTTATAGTTCCATGATCTCGTATCATCACATAGCCTATACCATGTCAATGCGTCTCCCCCCAAAGATAAAGGGAAAGCCTTCTTCTTAACAACATCATCGGGTATACCTGCAAGCTTAAATAGTCCACAAATATCATCCACAAAGCGTAGATGTTCGTCAGGATGCTTTGTTCCATCTCCTGCGAAAGTGTTAGCTAGCAGTTTTTCCATCATACCCGAAGGAATCTGAAAGGCAGTTTCATTTTCAATAGATTCAGTAGGTTCAGTAGGTTGAGGAGCAACTCTTGGCTCAACTGGACGGGGTGAAGATACCCCGAACAGGCCCCTCAAACAATTACTTTCCATAGTAACAAGTGACAGAAAATTTCAGCACACTAAATAAATTTTTCCTTACCAAATTCCACCTACCAAAGGCGCTTCACTCCCCGGCAACGGCGCCAGAAAAGAGTCTTGATGACCCACAAGTATAGGGGATCTATCGTAGTCCTTTCGATAAGTAAGAGTGTCGAACCCAACGAGGAGCAGAAGGAAATGATAAGCGGTTTTCAGCAAGGTATTCTCTGCAAGTACTGAAATAAGTGGTAACAGATAGTTTTGTGATAAGATAAATTGTAACGAGCAACAAGTAACAAAAGTAAATAAAGTGCAGCAAGGTGGCCCAATCCTTTTTGTAGCAAAGGACAAGCCTGGACAAACTCTTATAATAGGAAAAGCGCTCCCGAGGACACATGGGAATATCGTCAAGCTAGTTTTCATCACGCTCATATGATTCGCGTTCGGTACTTTGATAATTTGATATGTGGGTGGACCGGTGCTTGGGTACTGCCCTTACTTGGACAAGCATCCCACTTATGATTAACCTCTATTGCAAGCATCCGCAACTACAACAAAAGTATTAAGGTAAACCTAACCATAGCATGAAACATGTGGATCCAAATCAGCCCCTTACGAAGCAACGCATAAACTAGGGTTTAAGCTTCTGTCACTCTAGCAACCCATCATCTACTTATTACTTCCCAATGCCTTCCTCTAGGCCCAAATAATGGTGAAGTGTTATGTAGTCGACGTTCACATAACACCACTAGAGGTTAGACAACATACATCTTATCAAAATATCGAACGAATACCAAATTCACATGACTACTAATAGCAAGACTTCTCCCTTGTCCTCAGGAACAAACGTAACTACTCACAAAGCATATTCATGTTCATAATCAGAGGGGTAATAATGTGCATATAGGATCTGAACATATGATCTTCCACCAAATAAACCAACTAGCATCAACTACAAAGAGTAATCAACACTACTAGCAAACTACTAGCACCAATCCCGGACTGGGAGACAAGAATTGGATACAAGAGATGAACTAGGGTTTGGAGATGAGATGGTGCTGGTGAAGATGTTGATGGAGATTGCCCTCTCCCGATGAGAGGAGCGTTGGTGATGACGATGGTGATGATTTCCCCCTCCCGGAGGGAAGTGTCCCCGGCAGAAAAGCTCCGCCAGAGCCCTAGATTGGTTCCGCCAAGGTTCCACCTCGTGGCGGCGGAGTCTCGTCCCGAAAGGTTCTCTCTCCTTTTTTTTCTCATCGAAAGACTTCATATAGGAGAAGATGGGTGTCGGAGAGCCACCAGGGGGCCCACGAGGTAGGGGGGCGCGCCCAGGGGGGCGCCCCCACCCTCGTGAGCAGGGTATGGGCCCCCTGGTCTTCATCTTTGGCGCCGATTTTTCTTTATTTATTCTAAGGTATTCCATGGAGTTTCAGGACTTTTGGAGTTGCGCAGAATAGTCCTTCAATATTTGCTCCTTTTCCAGCCCAGAATTCCAGCTGTCGGCATTCTCCCTCTTCATGTAAACCTTATAAAATAAGAGAGAATAGCCATAAGTATCATGACATAACGTGAAATAACAGCCCATAATGCAATAAATATGATCATAAAAGCATGATGCAAAATGGACGTATCATAGGACAGTAGCAAATTTTCCTCAAGTGGATGACCTAAGGTTTATCAATCCGTTGGAGGCGTAGGATGAAGATGGTCTCTCTCAAGCAACCCTGCAACCAAATAACAAAGAGTCTCTTGTGTCCCCAACACACCCAATACAATGGTAAATTGTATAGGTGCCCTAGTTCAGCAAAGAGATGGTGATACAAGTGCAATATAGATGGTAGATAAAGGTTTTGTAATATGAAATTATAAAAACAGCAAGGTAACAAGTGATAAAAGTGAGCGTAAACGGTATTGCAATGGTAGGAAACAAGGCCTAAGGTTCATACTTTCACTAGTGCAAGTTCTCTCAACAATAATAACATAATTAGATCATATAACTATCCCTCAACATGCAACAAAGAGTTACTCCAAAGCCACTAATAGTGGAGAACAAACGAAGAGATTATGGTAGGGTACAAACCACCTCAAAGTTATCCTTTTTGATCTATCTATTCAAGAGTCCGTAGTAAAATAACATGAAGCTATTCTTTCCGTTTGATCTATCATAGAGTTCATACTAGAATAACACCTTAAGACACAAATCAATCAAAACCCTAATGTCACCTAGATACTCCATTGTCACCTCAAGTATCCGTGGGCATGATTATACGATATGCATCACACAATCTCAGATTCATCTATTCAACCAACACAAAGTACTTCAAAGAGTGCCCCAAAGTTTCTACCGGAGAGTCAAGACGAAAACGTGTGCCAACCCCTATGCATAGGTTCATGGGCGGAACCCGCAAGTTGATCACCAAAACATACATCAAGTGGATCACGTGAATATCCCATTGTCACCACAGATAAGCATGGCAAGACATACATCAAGTGTTCTCAAATCATTAAAGATTCAATCCGATAAGATAACTTCAAAGGGAAAACTCAATTCATCACAAGAGAGTAGAGGGGGGAGAAACATCATAAGATGCAACTTTAATAGCAAAGCTCGCGATACATCAAGATCGTGCCATAGAGAGAACACAAGAGAGAGAGATCAAACACATAGCTACTGGTACATACCCTCAGCCCCGAGGGTGAACTACTCCCTCCTCGTCTTGGAGAGCGCTGGGATGATGAAGATGGCCACCGGTGAGGGATCCCCCCTCCGGCAGGGTGCCGGAACAGGCCCCGATTGGTTTTTGGTGGCTACAGAGGCTTGCAGTGGCGGAACTCCCGATCTATCTTCTCCCTTGTGTTTTTAGGGTATATGGGAATATATAGGTGAAAGAAGTTGGTCGGGGGACGCTCGAGGGGCCCACGAGACAGGGGGGTGCCCCCCACCCTCGTGGCCTCCTCGAAGCTTCCCTGGCTTTTACTCCAAGTTCCCTGGATTGCTTCTGTCCCAAAAATAAGTTTCCCGAAGGTTTCATTCCGTTTGGACTCCGTTCGATATTCCTTTTCTTCGAAACACTGAAATAGGCAAGAAAACAGCAATATGGGCTGGGCCTCCGGTTAGTAGGTTAGTCCCAAAAATGATATAAAAGTGTAAAGTAAAGCCCATAAACATCCAAAACAAGTAATATAATAGCATGGAACAATCAAAAATTATAGATACGTTGGAGACGTATCAGTAATGCTCAGCGTCGTAAGGGTAAACCACCCCAGCGGGGTGGAGGTATGAATCTGGAGCGCCTGTTGAACCAGCCTTGCCCAAAGGACGGGACGGAGGAGAATCCGCACCTCTAGAAGGATTGCTTCATTATGCGAGAGTTCAAAAACTTTGATCTTTTCCAATATGATCAGGGTCCATCTGGCGATTCAGGTCCTAGATCTCATGGGCCGGGTTACGTCAGAGGCGGTTCAAGCTCAGGATTCGAGGGTAATTAGGGCAATCAGAACAACTAGGGTGGTTATAACCAGCAGAATAATCAGGGAAATCAGCAGCAGTCGGGTTATCAGAGTCATCTGAAGCAGTTGAATAGTGAGCAGTATCATGTTTTCACCACCAGCTTGTGCAAGCGCGATCAGAAGCTTCACAAAAGGGCAGTTAACGTCGTTGAACCGGCAGTCCCTTGTTACTTGCGTTGGTGTGAGTAGCCCATTGTGTGGAGCAGAGAGGATCACCCATCCCGGGTTGATAATCCGGGTCATCTGGCTTTGGTGGTGGCACCTCAGGTTGGCGGGTATAAGTTCACCAAGGTACTCATGGATGGAGGAAGCAGTATCAACATTCTGTATTATGAAACCTTCCGTCGCATGGGATTGACAGATAAGAATCTTAAACATCAAACACTATTTTCCATGGAGTGGTGCCAGGTAAATCAGCGTACCCAGTTGGTAAGATAGATCTGGAGGTTGTATTTGGAGATGACCGTGATTCCAGGTCAGAAACCTGAACCTTTGAGGTAGTGAAAATTCAGATCCCATATCACGCCCTGTTCGGACGACCGACTTATGCAAGGTTCATGGCAAGGCCCTGTTATGTTTATCTACAGCTGAAAATGCCGGGTCATAAGGGGACCATTACGGTACATGGGAGTCGTAAGATCGCTTTGGACTGTGAAGAGGGTGATGCGGCCTATGCTGAGTCGGTTTACACTTCAGAAGAGTTGAAGTTTTACAAGGACAATGTTGATCCGGCAGATATGACTCCTCTGAAAAAGCCCACCACAGAGCATGACCCGACCCTGAAGTTTAAACCGGCTCATGAGACTAAGTTGATTGATTTTGTTCCTGGTGATTCATCCAAGCAGTTTAGTATCAGCACTAATCTGGATCCGAAATAGGAAAGCACGCTCATCGAGTTCATCCGTGAGAACCGGGACATCTTTGCATGAAAGCCTTCTGACATGCCAGGTGTATCGAGGGAACTCTCTGAGCACAATCTCAATATTGATCCTAAGTTTAAACCAATCAAGCAATTTCTTTGCCGCTTCAATGAAGAAAGGCACAAGGCTATTGGTGAGGAGGTAGCCCGGCTTTTGGCGGCTGGGTTTATCATTGAGGTTTTTCATCCGGAGTGGCTGGCTAATCCAGTGCTGGTGCTTAAGAAGAATGGCACTTGGCGAATGTGTGTGGATTACACGGACCTGAACAAAACTTGTTCGACTGATCCTTTTGCTCTCCCTCGTATTGATCAGATCATTGATGCTACGACGGGTTGTGAGCATTTGAGTTTCTTGGATGCTTATTCTGGTTATCATCACATCAAGATGGCAGTTAAGGACCAGGAGAAAACAACTTTCATCACTACCTTTGGAGCCTTCTGCTATGTGTCTATGCCTTTTGGGCTCAAGAGTGCCCAGGTGACTTATCAGCGATGTGTGCAGAATTGTCTTCATAATCAAATCGGGTGCAATCTTCATGCTTATGTCGATGATATTGTGGTGAAGTCCAGAAAGAAGGAGACACTGATAGATGACTTGAAGGAAACTTTTGACAATCTTTGAGTTTATTAGATGATGCTTAATCCGGCCAAGTGCGTTTTCGGTGTTCCGGCAGGCAAGCTCTTGGGTTTTTGGTGTCTAACAGGGGCATTGAGGCTAATCCGAAAAAGATCAAGGCTATTACGTCTCTGGCTAAACTGGCATGTATCAATGATGTTCAATGTCTGGCGGGTTGTATTGCGGCCCTGAGCCAGTTTATCAGCCGGTTGGGAGAGAAGGCGATCCCTCTGTATCAGCTGATGAAGAAGACAGACAATTTTGCCTGGAGTGATGCTGCTAATGCGGCGTTTGAGGACTTGAAGATGCAGTTGGCCGAGCCACCGATTTTTGCCGCTCCGGTCGATAATGAGCCGATGTTGTTATACGTGGCTGCTAATGCCCGGGCTGTCGGCGTGGCTATTGTGGTCGAGCGCAAGGAGGCTGGGAAGGAATATCCGGTTCAAAGGCCGGTTTATTATATCAGTGAAGTGCTCATCGAGTCAAAGCAAAGATATCCGCATTCTCAGAAGCTTGTGTATGGGGTTTTCATGGCGAGTCGGAAGCTTAACCAATACTTTCAGGGTCATCCTATCACAGTGGTCAGTTCTGCTCCTTTGGGAGATATAATACAGAACAGGGAGGCAACTGGCCGGGTTGCAAAGTGGGCTATTGAGCTCGGACCACACTGGTTGAAGTATATGCCTCAGACAGCTATCAAGTCTCAGGCACTCGTGGACTTCATCAATGACTGGACAGAGCTGCAGGCACCAAAAGACAAAACCGGATAACACATACTGGACTATCCACTTCGACGGGTCCAGGCAATTGGAGGGCTCGGGGGCTGGAGTTGTCCTTACTTCCCCTCGAGGTGATAAAATTTGTTATGTTCTCCGCTTAATGTTTCCTTGTACTAACAATGCAGCTGAGTACGAGGCCTTGCTCCACGGTCTTCGAGTGGCTAAGGAAATGAACTTAAGCCGGGTATGATGCTTTGGGGACTCTGATCTGATGGCTCAGCAAGTGTCTGGTACTTGGGATTCTAAGGATCCACTCATGGCGGCTTACCGACGAGAGGTGGATATTGTTGCTGGTCACTTCAAGGGTTATCAGGTTGAGCACATTGATCGGCACAAAAATGAAGCAGCGGATGCTTTAAGCCGGCTGGGTTCTCAGCGTAAACCGGTACCGCCCAATACCTTTCTGGATGTTTTGCATAACCCGTCAGTCAAGTTACCTAGAGAGGAGGACCTGGCTATTCCTGATCCGGAGTCTCAGTTGGTGGCTGCTCTGCATATTATTCCGGATTGGACGGTTCCATATTTGTCATATATGAACTGGGGCGAGTTACCAGAAGATGAAGTTTTGGCCAGACAGATAATCCGGTGATCCAAGTCCATGGTTGTTCACAATGGCGAGTTACATCACTGTAGTGTCTCAGGGGCATTTTAGCACTGTGTTTTCCCTGAAGAAGGTCGTGAGATTTTGCGTGAGATCCATGATAGCGACTGTGGTCACCATGCCGGTTCAAAATCCTTGGTGGCTAAAGCTTTTTGTCATGGCTTCTATTGGCTGACGGCTCATGCTGATGCTGAGGACTTGGTGAAAAGGTGTGACGACTGTCAGAAATTCTCATGCCGAGCTCATGTTCCAGCTCAAGAGCTAAGGATAATTCCAATCAATTGGCCGTTTGCTACTTGGGGGCTTGATATGGTAGGGCCTTTTAATCTGTCCAAAGATAAGAAGACCCACCTTTTGGTGGCTGTTGATAAGTTCACCAAATGGGTTGAGGCGGAGCCAGTAAGCAAGTGTGATGCAGCCACGACGGTTCAATTCATGAAGAAGGTGATATTCCGCTTTGGTTTTCCACACAGCATCGTAACAGATAATGGCACAAACCTCTCCAAAGGTGCTATGGAGGACTTTTGTCAAATGGAGCACATCTGGCTTGATGTGTCGTTCGTGGCTCACCCCCAGTCCAATGGTCAGACTAAGAGAGCTAACCAGGAAATCTTGAAGGGTATCAAGCCCCGGCTTATGGTTCCTTTGAAGCAGACGCCAGGTTTTTGGGTGGAGGAATTACCTTCTGTGTTATGGAGCACGAACACCACCCTAATCGATCTACAAGTTACACACCTTTCTTCATTGTTTACGGGGCAGAGGCGGTACTCCCAAGTGCATGACTCGCCCCGGGTGGCCAATTATGTTGAAGCAGACAACGAACAAGCATGCCAAGAAGCACTGGACCTATTAGATGAAAAACGGGACATGGCGTTGGCTCCTTCGGCGATTTATCAGCAAGACCCACGACGTTATCACAGCCGCCGGGTTAAAACCAGAACTTTTCAAGAAGGCGACTTAGTGCTCCGGCTCATCCAAGATGAGACTGATATGCACAAGTTATCCCCACCTTGGGAAGGGCCCTTTGTGGTCAGCAAGAATCTGAACAACGGGTCATACTACCTCATCAATGTTCGAGAGCATTCGCGCAAATCGGAGGAGGAGACCCGACGACCGTGGAATATTGCTCATCTTCGGCCTTACTACACCTGAGCCATAGGCTCCTATTATGTACATATTTTCACAATGTATATATTATGATCAATATAATAAACCGGCATCCTTGCTATAAGCAAGGCCTCTGCCGTTTTTTGTTCCAATATTTCTTGGTTACATGGGGGCTTCAGCTTACAAAGCGGAGTTCTGTCCATTAATCCGGCTATCACGCCACAACAAAGCTTGGGAGCTTCACACCCAAGGGGCCAAAGAGAGTCTTGTTGCTAAGCACAACTCAAACATAGGCACCCACTGAGCACAGCTTAAAAAGTTACTTGGGGGCTCTTTGTGCAAAGCAGCAAAGAGTTTGAAAGGCCCTTGTAATAGGCTATCGAGCCAGGCTTGGAAGTCAGGTGTATTCACCTAAAACCTCGGGTTAACCTGCCTTCATCAAGTAAGCCACTCCGTCTAGGTAATCCTAGTATAACCCGCCGAACGTTTGACAAGTCAATCTAATACAGACCCTGAACTTGTCAAAGATAAAATGACGATTGGTTAATGTGAGGTCCATCTTAAAAGGCTTTGTCAAATGGTTTAACTCAGCGGCCTGGCAGCCCATGAAAAGCCTCGAATTTGGGCCTGGCAGCCCTTGAAAAGCCTCGACTACAAGTTTTTTATTTGCTTTTATTTGTCAAAGTTTTTTCTTCATTGATAAGATTTTATGTTGAACCGGTGTCTATTGACTGGGCCTGGCTATAAGTCATCAATATAATCCGGTGTTTGTTAACCCGGCTTGACTTTCAACTATAAGTTGTTAGTCCACATTCAATTATAAACCGGTGTTTGGTAACCCGTCCTGGCATTGACTATAAGTTGCCAGGTTGATCATCCGGTGTTTATCATAACCCGGCATGGCTTTAGTATGAACCAGCAAAGCATGGTGAGGAGTTATCAGCACTCCATAATGGGGTTGTCACCCTTTCTAAAAAAGTTGGTAAAACCAAACGATGTGATTCAGCATCACAGGTATGATATATTTCATATTGTTTTTTAGAGCCTCGGTTATAAACCCGGCTTTATATTGGGCATTATGACCCGTCCGGCGGTAAACCGCCAAGACAGTTTTTCAATCTATTATGTGGAGAAACAGGATTACATGAAATTGCGAAGGCACATAAGCAAACACAGCAACAATCATGACGGTTTAAACAGTATTATGCGACAGTGCACGATAGCAACAGATCAAAGAAGTATTTCGACTAGCCTATTACGAGGCGCTTTGATGCCCAAAAGAATAATTGTTTATCGCACAGGTAGCAATATGCGGAGATAAAAGCCGGCTGCCGGATTATGATTCATCACCAGGCTGATGTGAAGATGATGGATCGTCTTGCGCCGGTTCACCCTCCTCCTCTCCATCCAGTGGCTGGAAGTCAATGGTTTCCCAGTCAATCCCAGTTAAGGCTCGAAAGATAGCTTCATCGCTTATAGGGGTGGACGGTTCAACATCAGCGGCATAAGTTTGCTTACGGATTGGCGGGATAGATTCTGCACTTAATAAAAAGAGGCATCAATCCGCTTATTGTCCGCATCATAAATCGACTGCTAGAAAGACAAGTCAGTCTCCTCAGCCAGTTTGCTTGCAAGAGGATGCATTTCCTTAGTCAAAGCCTTGAGGGCGTCATTGTCAAAATCTGAACTGTCTTCTTTTTGGCTGGGATAGCCGTTTCCAATGTCTTCCGGATCAACATCAGATATCTAGGCTTTGGCTCGGGTTAGAACAGACAGAGCATCGGCTCTCACAGCTGATCTCTTTACCTCCTCGAGCTGGGCAGGTGTCATGGATAACTTGGCCAATGTTTCCTTGATCAAAGTGGGGGGCGGTTTATTATATGAAGCTGTGCAGATGACCCGTTGAGCGCCGGTATACAATTGTTCTATCAAAGTATAGGCAGCTTTCAGTTTCTTGCGCATGTCTGAGCCAAGATGAGCAACGCAACTACCTGCAACGATTTAAGAATTGTTGTTAAACCGGCAGTTTCAAGGATGTTTAAGAAGAGCTCATGAAGAGGGTACTTACCAAAGACAGCAGAAGTCATAGCGTTGATTTTTGCTGCTTCAGGCCAGAAAGTTCTCGGGTCACCGGTTTAAGGGCCGTCTCAGCATCTTCTGCCCGCTTTACCAGAGTTGCTTTCTCAGCATCCCACTTTGCCCGTTCATTTTTAAAATCCTCCTTCAATTTCTCCATGGAAGATAAGGTGCTAGTCAGCTCATCTTTTGCCTTGGATGCCTCTGCTTGCTGGGACTTGATGTTTTCATGCAGATCAGCGATTTGGGTTTCTTTCTTCTTCAGATCATCCTGCAAAGGACATTCGATAAATTGGTAGTGCATCTTTGAAGTCCCAAGCACATAAAAAGTTATGCACTTGGCACTTGGGGGCTAATGCCTATCGCTTCTCATCAATAGTATGGTCAAGTCCCAAGGCTCCATACAAGTATTAATCTTGGCACTTGGGGCCTAATGCTTAATTGATCAGATAAACCAGATGTTAATGAATTCAATAAAGGTAAGATTTACAATAGGAAGTCCCAGTTCATCCTGAAGAGATAAACCGGCCCTTGGAGGCTACATAGTTGAAGTTTTTCTTATCAAAGTCCCAGTTCATCTTGAAGAGATAAACCGGCCCTTGGGGGCTACACTGGAGTTGACATTATCAATAAAGCGAAAGGAAGGAAAATTTGTGAAATGATTGAGCAGGAATTACCTCATAGCGCTCCTTCATTAAGTTGACTAAATCGGCTTCATAGTCGCGGCTTGTATACAGGCGGTTTAAGTATTCAGAGTGCAAATCTGGGGCGTTGAGGTGAGCATAGTGCGACAAGTCTGTCTTCCAGTTACCCTTGTCCATGGCAGCAAATTCTTCCTTGACACTATGTTTTGATAAAGCGACAGGGTTGCCAGGAGGAGTATGACCGATACCAGTAATTACAACATCATCTGTGGCACCATCAACAATTTTTGCTGGGCTTGGAGGTTTAGCAAATGGTCTTGCTGGGCTTGGTGGATTGGCAGAAGGGCTTGGCGGATCAGCAGGCTGGTTTGTTGTATTTATCTCGTCCAGTTCAATAAAAGTATCCTGAACTTGAGGTGCCGGATCTTCCAGGACAACATCAACATTTGGATCATGAGCCTCGGAGGTCTTCTCCGGTTCAGGGGCCTGGTTGTCATCAGTTGGTTTACTCAATTTAGCTCTCTTGCTAAGTCTGGCTTTGGCACTGAAGAAGGCAAATGCAGAAGTCAGTACAATAAACCGGTGCAAGGCATAAAAGTTAAAATATAATATGCTTACCTAGGAACAGTCTTGAGGGGAGGCATTTGTGTGGCTGATGATTCGCCGGAGGATGAATTGGAGGTTCCCTGATAATTTGAATCAGACAGATTAAGAGGGTATCGGAAGTAACCCGCCTTGGGATAAGATGTATTAGAAGTACAAGAGACCTCTGGACGGTGTTTTCGAATCGGGGTGTCCGATAAACCGGAGGAGGTAACCACTTGGCCGCTATGCCGGGTCGTGTGACGAGCTTCATACTGTTGTGTCTTCAAAGAAAAGTGCGGATCCAAATAAGTAAGAGGGTGTGAATATTTTACTTTTCGGATTGTTCGACGGATTTTGGTGTTAGTACAAGATCTAAGTCGGAAGAAAGAATAGTTACCTCTACGCCACCAGCATGACTGGCTTCCGCATCATCTTGATAATGATCATTGTCAATAAGGTGCATGAAAAATGAACCAAGAGAATCAAGTTCTACCTCTAATTCCGAGTCATCAAGATCTTCATTATTGGACGGCCCAGGGGACTCGACGGTTCTCTTCTTCGCAGGTTTCTTTACAACCCTGGTCTTTTGGCGAGGTACCTTCACCGGTTTGTCTTGTGGTTTTGCCGGTTTGTCTTGCGGTTTCCTCTTCCAGAACGGACCATTGCCCTGCAAAGATGAACAGAAGGCCATCAGAAAGTGTTCAAAAGGGGGCGGATTAAAGCAGAAAGATGCAATTCTTACAGTTGGCGGTTTGTTGGAGACATAAAAGGGACGCAGCCCTGTCTTGCTGCACTCAGTTATTGGTTCATCCAACATCTTTTTGACAGCTTCAGTAATTTCATCATTAGTTAGCTGCATATTAGTGTGCCGTTGAGGGTCGTTGACATTCCCAGTATATTCACACATTAACCCAGCGCGACGGCTTAAGGGCAAGATGCTCCAAGAAACCCAGCAACGCGGACAAGGTCAATGCCGGTTAAACCGTTTGCCATAAAAGCTCGGAGCTTAGAAAGCTGTGGTGCGTATTTGGATCGTTCCTTGGCAGTAAGCCGTTGGGGCAATGGATGATCAATGCTGAGCCGGTGAGCATGATAACCCGGCAGAGGATTTTCATCATCAGGGGCAGTGTTTCGGCAGTAAAACCACGTTTGATTCCAGTCCTTGGGGTGGCTGTGATGTTTGGCATGAGGAAAATTGACTTCTTTCCTTTTTTGAATCGACACCCCGCCAAGTTCAGTATTGGGGCCGTCTGTAAATTTAGTACGACGGTTCAAGTGAAAGAAGTCTCTGAAAAATTCGACGGTCGGTTCTTCTTGCAGATAAGCCTAACAAAACACTTGGAAATTGCAAATGTTGGACACAGAGTTCGGTCCAATATCTTGAGGGCGGAGTTGGAAGTTGGCAAGTACATCACGGAAAAATTTCGATCCGGAAGGGCTAAACCCTCGATCCAGATGATGAACAAACACAACCACTTCTCCATCTTGAGGTTCAGGAGGATTCTCAGTACCCGGGACTCGCCAGTGGATGTTTTCTTTGTGTGATAAACCGCCAGTTGCAACATACCCAGCCAGTTGTTCTTCAGTAACCCGGGAGGGAACCCAATTACAAGCATAAAACTATTTGGCCATTTTTATGACAAGTTGTAAAAGAAGATTAAAAGCTGGTTTACGGTTCAAGACTGGTATGCATAGACCAGCGTCAGGCCGGGGAAGGAGACAACAGAACATATGTACATGTTAAACTGGATACTGATGTTAAAGTTGAGTTGGCGGTTTAAGTGGGGGCTAATGGTACCTGGCGGGTTATCACTTTCTAAAGGTTAAATCGCCTATAGTGATATGGAAGGAACATATCTGAAAATTACTAAGTGCTGCAGAAACAAGTTTCGCAGATTGATGTTATAATTATGGATCTACCGCAGTTCATTAAAAGGAAAAAAATTCAAAGCCCTAAGTGGTGACAGCAGAACAACAAAGGTCCAGATAGGATCTATTCACGGAGAAAGGGATGCTATGGTGAGGAAAAATAAACTATAGCTATGGACGCGCATGGAAGATATCAAGTTCATCAAAATAGGATGTGACAGTAAGGTCAAGCAATGAACGCCGATGAACATTGATGAACACCGACGGATACATGAAACCCTAATGCAGATCTAGGGTTGAAGAAAAGAAGACTTACCAGCTTCATCGGAGCAGCGGAGAGGTGCTGCGATTCTCTGGTGCGCTTAGGTCGATGCAGCGGCCAGGGTTGGTGCAGAGGTTAAAGATCGAGGGCGGCGGCGGAGCTTCAGGGCTCGGGCGACGCAAGGTTGAAGAAGAAGTGAAGAGGCATGGAGGGGAAAAAGGAGAAAAGAACCCCCGACCCTATTTATAAGACGAATGGATAAACTACATGCGCAGGAATCAAGGAGCCCAAAAACGGATATGGGACACAGCTGTCGCCTTGATTTTCGGAGGTTCATTAAAGAAAGGGGAGGTATGTATTGTTTTTAATTAAAACAGGTGACATCATGGCGATTTATGATGATTTCAGAAGATGACGCCATGGCGGTTTACAAGGATAACACGAAGATGTTCAAGATAGAATTTCTCTAAGTTGAAGATTGACATGAACAAGTTCAAACCAATCTAGGACCTAATGTTGGGGATATAACTACTGAGTATAAACCGCCCAGTAGGGGCTGGATTATACTCACAAGGAGTCATCCATATAGAAGCCCATGAAGACAAGGAGTATGGCGCTTCACTACAGAGACTAGAAGGCCCAGAGCCCAAGGGCGGATTAGGGCCCATAGACGTAAACCGCCATGAGAGGTGTAACTTGTATTGTAAGTTAGGGAAAGGAAGAGAAGAAACCGAGCCGGGCACTTTATGAGCCGGCCTCGAGATTCTATAGACCGGACGGGCGTCAACCTGTGTATATAAAGGAACGACCCGGCGGCGGTTCAGGGACAAGAAACAACAACTCGAGAACTAGGCAAAGCGGATTCGCTCCCTGGTTATCGAGACCCCATCAATTCCACCACAACTGGATCGTAGGCTTTTACCTTCACCGCAAGGGGCCGAACCAATATAAACTTCACGTGTCATTTGTCCGGTTTAACCCCTCTAAGCTAACCTAGTCGCGATGGCTCCACGACTAAGTCCTCATACTAGGACATATGACGTGATAATTCCACAACACTTACGCTTACGCACAACGGAAGCCTAGTACTTTCTTTTTTTTACCGGTTTGTCAGAGAACATACGTCACCAACCCTCCCCCCTCTTATGCACGAGGGAGCACTATTGAGCCTAACCCGCGCATGTGATATAATAATTATTCATGGCTTAAAGACAAATAGTAGCTCCATGTACACATTGTTTTTGTAAATTTGTTTGCGGCTTCTAGGTCATGCTTCCTTCGCTACATCACTGCATTGTCGGCTTGTCGCCTCTAGATTCACGTTGTCCCTTCCGCCGTTGTGGCACGGGCTATAGAATACTCCATTCCCGCGAGTGACAGATGCTTCACCGTGACACCGACACTATACGTCAATTTCAAGATACGTTCATACATTACTCAAATCGATATATTACTGACAACAATTACATTTTCTACATCCCCAAAATAATTAAAGTTATGGGTTTGTTCCTAGTCAAACTTGTTTAAGTTTGACCAAATATATAGAAAAATATATTAACATCTAGAACATCAAACTAGGCAATGCGATTCTTTATGAAGTATATTTTCGTATTGTGTGTATTCAGCGTTGTGGGTCTTAGCACGTATATTATATAGTTGGTCAAACTTACCTATAATTTTAATTATTTTAAAATAGAGGGAGTAGATTATAATTCTAGGTGAATTAGTACAAGTTCGTTTTAATAAAATTGTTTAATTTAATAATTAGATGCGGTAAGATACAATTTAAAAATCTAATTTACTCTATGTTTAATTTACTCTATGTTTAATGGCTTTTAAAGATGATAGGGCGAAGAGTCACATCTAATGAAATTATTGACAGTTCAATTGTATTACTTGTAGTGTTAAATGTAAGCTAACAAAAATATTTTATTACTATCAAACATATGTTGGCATACATATTAATTATATTCACTATGTTCTTCTGTTCGAGCAACTATTACTTCCTCACCTCTCTTATGTCCAAATCATGTCTCCGTCTGTGTATTTCCTTCCTTTGTCATATAAAAGGAAATGATGGGGTGGTTGAAGCTCAAATCAAATGCACCTGATATGTCCGGTCACTAGCTACACTTAAAAATGTGACTACCCACATTGCTAAAACATATAATTATCGGGAAATTAAAAGAGGCATATATGTGAATTCGCAAAAAATTCAGACGTCCGAATGAACACGGATGTTGTGCTCTGCTCTGACTAAATCTCCTCAAATTGTACACCTCATTGGATTGGCTAGGGGTAAGTGAAAAATAATTTGGGTGAGTCGATTCGTTTCCAGCTGTTTGATGCAGAACAGACGGTCATATGGCTTTCTTCAACCTCGTGTTCATCTTCTTCCCCAACCACCCCACGGACAACCGGCAAACAGTCAACCACCGTCGTCCACGCCCCGACGACACTCTCATGCCATCCATGCTGCCCCGCCCTCCCCTCACCACCGTGTTGGCGCCCTCCCTCTAAACGGGTGTGCCCTTCACCCTACCCAACTCGTCAAATTTTTTACTCACCTATGCCGACTGTCGCCGGTTGCAGCTCGTTCTTGGCCGTTGGTGGCAGCCTCGATGTTGCACGTCGTCGCCTACTTCCTCCTCCACCGAAACAACTAAAAACTAAAAATTCAGGCGAGTGACGTCAAACTAAACCGGCACCTAATACTCGACGCGAAGTATGTGCTCTCGAGGTCAAATGCTCCCCGATGAACAATAATAAAAAAAACTGTTTCTATTGTCAAACTTTGACAATTACTTTGTATTCTTGTAAAAATTATGATGAAACGATATTCGAAAAGTCATAGGAAAATAATGCTCCAAAAAATGCTATTTTTGAAAGCATTTTGGAGAGCTGTATTTTTAGTCGACTTACACGAATGTCATTTCATGATAAAATTTTAGAAGTTTAGAACACTCATGACAGTTGTCAAAGTTTGTCGAAAAGTTCAGTTTTTTTCTTCTGAATTTGTATTTTTTCTTTCCAATTTTACTGTTCTTCCCGAGCTCATTTGTGCCGAGGAGCAGAAGATGATTTTCGCCTAATACTCTCCTATAAGACTAGCCACAATGGGAGTAACTTCGGTAGTAACATCGAGTCCAACTCAGCAAATTTGCTTATGTGGCAATGAGTTAATGAGGAGAGATGTAGTACTAGTAACTTAGCTAGTTACTGTAACATCACATGTCCCAATGCAATATAAGTCTATAACCTAATAAATGAAGCTTTGCATGTTACCATACTTATGTTACTATCCACTATAAAGGTAGTAATATATCTAGGGATATGTGTATGTTAGGCTGGTCACAATGGGCAAGAACATAAGCTAGTAACTTCACACTTCCCTAGACTATGTTACTACCTCCATAGTGGGTAGGAACATCTATGTAGTGTCATGCAACGATGTATTTATTAGGTTATAGACTCATTGTTTCTTGGAGTGTGTGATGTTCCGGTAACTTAGCTAGTTACCACAAGCACCTCTCTCTTCATTAAATACGCGCCACATAAGCAAAGTTGTATTGGAGTGTGTGATGTTACTCCTAAGTTCCTCCCCACTGTGACCAGCCTTACTAGTGTATGTTACTCTCCATTGTGGATAGTCTAATACTGTTTACGCGGCCATTTGTTAGTCTTCTCTTGACTGCCATTTGGCCATTTGCTAGTCACTACCGATGAGGTGCCCCTTGACACGGCGCCGCTTTCAACTTCGAGAAGCTCTAAGCAGACCGCCACGCGTCGCTCAGACCCTCCCTTTCAGCTTTCATCTGCTTCGAACCACTCCGCCACTACGCAGTTCGCAGTTCCACTTTCCCACCGCCCTGACCGACAGCAGCGAGTGCAGATGGATCCCACCGTCCCCAACTCCGGCGACCACGCCGCCTCCACCCCTACCAACACCACCGTGACCCTCCCGCCGCTCACCCTCCGCGACGCGCCGCGGCTCCCCGCCTTGCCCTCCGGCGCCACCACGATCCCCAATCCGATCTCCAGCCACCCCTACTTCCACCCGCCCCCCACCTTCTACATCTCCCCGGGCGACGTCTCCCTCCGCCACGCCTTCTTCGACCTCTCCTCCGGGAGCCCGAACCCGCTGGTCGCATACCGCCGCGCGGGCCCGCGCGAGAGCCTCGCCGTCGACCCGGCCCGCGCCCGCGCCGCCCTCGTCACCTGCGGGGGGCTCTGCCCGGGCCTCAACACCGTGCTGAGGGAGCTCGTCGTGGGGCTCCATGAGCTCTACGGCGTCCTCGACGTCTTCGGTGTCGCCGCGGGGTACCGCGGGTTCTACGGCGCTGACGATGACCACGTGCGGTTGGACCCGGCCTCCGTGGACGACTGGCACAAGAAGGGCGGCACCGCGCTCAAGACGACACGTGGTGGCTTTGATCTTAACATGATCGTCGATGGCATCGTCGCCCGGGGGTATACGCAGGTAAAAGCAACTCAGACGCAGCTTTCAGATTTTGATTACTTGCAAAACCACGAGGTGATGTACAGAATGCGTAAGAGCAACTCCAACGGGCCGACCCAAGTGGACGGCGCATTTGTCCGCTTTTTGTCCGTTTGGGTCGGCCGCCCGCCCGTCGTCCGCCCTCTTTTAGATTTGGGTCGGCAGCGCGCCTAACGCGCCGATCCATTTCATGACCGCGCGTGCTTTAGATCATGCCAACGGCCATGCCAGCGCGCGGGAAAGGTTGGCTCGCCCTGGGGAAATTTGGCCTAGCGCGCGCTGGCTTTGGCGCTCCAGAGCGTGGGAAATGTTTGCGGGCGCATTTTGGCGTGCCACGGCCGGCGCTCGTTATAAAGGTGGCGCTCCCTCCACAGTCAGTTCGCCACCGCCGCCCACTCGTCTTGCCCCCTCTCACTAGCCTCGCCGCCTGTGCGCCACCATATCGATGCGCATACTTGACGCTTCGGATTTCCGTGGAGTCCGTGAGCGCCCCTCCGTCGCCTTCTCCGCCGAGATCTTGTTTGGCGAGAAATAGCTCATCCTCGGCACCTTCGACGCCGCTGAGCAGGCGGCCCGCGCGTACGATGCGGCGGCGTGCCGCCTCCGGCGGCCGAGACGGGAGATGAATTTTCCCGACGTGTCGAGCCAGCGGACGCAGGATCTGGCGCCTCTCCCGCGACTTTTCACCGACGAGGATCGTCGCGTCCACCGGAGGCGGATGCGTCCCCTCGCCCTCGCCGAGATGGACGTGCAAGCCTTGGTGGTGTGGCGCGAACGCTTCTCGCAGGACATCGTCGACGAACGTCAGTTCTATGAGCAGAGGAGGACGGAGAGGAAGGCCTGGAGGACGGAGCGAGCCGCCTATCGGGAGGGCAAGCGTACGGGAAAGCTGACCGCTCAAATGAGACTGAGGCTGCGAGAAACATCGGGGTGGGACTTCGCGGACGAGCATGCTGATGACGCCTATATTCAGACGTCGGAGAAGGACATTACCGAGTCGGAATCGGAAAGCGACGAGTAGTTGATCTTTTCTTTTATCTGTGTACGCAAGAACTATCTATGTATCCTTTTTTATCGGAAAAAATGGCCGGCGGCGTCGGTCACGAAGCCGGCAGTGGAGTTTGTGCACGCGCCGGGAGGAGAGAGAGCGCGCGCGCGTCCGTCTTGTGTCCGCGCCGACGCAAATCCGGCTCAAAAATGGGCTGGGAATGGGTCGGCAGGCGGACGAAAGCGGACGCCCGTCCGTTTGGGTCGGCGCGTTGGGCCGTCTTTTCTGTCCGCGCCAACCCAAGCGGACGCTGGCAGACGAAATGGGTCGTCCCATTGGAGTTGCTCTAAGCACTTAAGTCTGGGATCAGCTTGGCCTTACTCTAATACACTAAAATTGTTCAAAGTTGCGATTTAAAGGATCATGGTGTATTACAGAAAAGTCTGAAAATACTCATGATTGTCCGTGTTAGTTAGGATCAAGATTTTGTTGTAGTTACTAGTATGTTACTACCTATTTTTATTGTAAAATAATAATTAAGTATACAATGTTAAATGTGCTGGTTCACATGCCAATTGTTCCTGTTCTTTAGGCCTTGATCTTACTATCCTATCTGTATATCCCTTTTATGACAATTCACAGGTCTATGCGATTGGCGGGGATGGAACCATGAGAGGAGCAGTGGCGATATTCGAAGAGTTTAAACGGCGCGGTTTGAGGATCTCCATTACAGGGATCCCCAAAACCGTGGACAACGACATCGGCATCATAGACAGGTCGTTTGGGTTTCAAACTGCAGTGGAGATTGCTCAGCAGGCGATCGACGCGGCACATGTGGAGGCTGTGAGCGCTGTGAATGGCATCGGTCTTGTCAAACTCATGGGCAGGAGCACGGGCCACATTGCTCTTCATGCCACCCTGAGCAGCCGAGATGTTGACTGCTGTTTGATTCCTGAGATTGATTTCCACGTTGAAGGGAAGGGAGGCCTTTTCGAGTTCCTGTATGAAAGGATAAAGAAGAAGGGACATGCTGTCGTCGTTGTTGCTGAAGGCGCTGGTCAGGAGGTGATTCCCCGGACTGATGACCAGAAGCGAGAGCAGGATGAGTCTGGCAACATGCTGTTCCTTGACGTTGGCCCCTGGCTGAAATCTGAGCTGGGCAGATGGTGGAAGAGGGAGCACCCCACTGAGTTGTTCACTGTGAAGTATATCGATCCTACTTACATGATTCGAGCAGTCCCAGCAAATGCTACTGATAATCTGTACTGTACCCTGTTGGCGCATTCAGCCATCCATGGGATCATGGCTGGGTTCACTGGCTTCGTACCTGGCCCGATAAATGGGAACTACAGCTACATACCGTTGGAAGATATTGCCGTGGCCAAGAACCCAGTCGATGTGAATGATCACAAATGGGCATGGGTTAGGTCAGTCACAGACCAGCCTGATTTCCTAAAGCCCTAAGATTAAGGCCCCAAGTTCTGCGGTGCCAGGAAGTAGTAAGCTGATCTATCCCTCTCTGGATGACAGTCAAAATCGTTTTCTTTTAATCTAGTTGTTTCTGTTCTTCAATAAGGCATCAGTGAGCGTGTTCTCTGGTTTGTGTGTTTGTGTGTAAAGTTGTTGCAATTCTGTTGTAACTATGAATTCTCCTGAATATTTTTAGTGGACATGAAATGGTGTTTAGAGGCCCGAGGGCAAATGGCGATCTTACTTCCGACCAAATCTTGTTTTCAAATTTCAACTAGCAACTGAGTACTTTCGCTGACTTCATGTCACTAAAGCATTGTCTATCTTTGATAGTATGACATTTAGCATTGCAAGTCATTAGGGACGAGCCTATTGTTGTCTGCCAGTACGTCATATTTATTCCAACATACGCCCTGACTGATTTGGAACTGGAAAAAATAACAGAGGGCATACGCTTTGACTGATTGGGGTACTTAGAAAAAACGTATGTCCCCCGCAAAGAAAAAAAACCCGCAAAAAAAAAAACCTATGTCATACATAATCGATTTACTCGATCGAACTTCACACAAGGCCTATTAGCTCAGCTGGTTAGAGCGTCGTGCTAATAACGCGAAGGTCACAGGTTCGAGACCTGTATGGGCCACAATTTTCTGTCTTTTTTGCATATCATTCTCTATACTCCTGAACAAAGCCTCTGATCATTGGTCTCCTCTCTCCTGTCATTCTCCAGTTGAGCATGGGAATTTCAACTGAATTCTGAAGGACTTATCCGTTATCTCCAAAAGTCCCTCATAGAATCTCTCTATAACTGATCATAGTAGAATCTCCCCACACGAATTTACATGAATTCTGAAGGATTCATGTTAGTATCACTAAAGGTTAATGCCAGTTTTAGGCAATAACTTCACTCTCTGTTCACTGGCGTGCTTATGTCAATGTTCCCTCATACATGGTCTATTTGGTAAGAATAGGAACGTTGTTTCGAAGTTTCAGTGAGGTCTGGTTCATACATATCTCCCCATACTGAATTTCAGAAGTAAATGTAAACACCAGGAGCCCATTTTTTTTTCTATAGGATAGTAGTCCAGACAGTGGAGGATGTAACAGGGTGACCCAACCACCTCAAGTAATCACAATGGATAAAATATATGTACACCATGTACAGAGGAGATCATAACCTCCTCAGCTACCCCATTCCAGCAACTAGCTAAGCTAAGCTAGTCATCGGTGCTTCTTCATTGCTTGCAATCTCTTTTTTCACCCACCACCATGTCTGCAGCTGCAAGAACCCAGTCAAGATTCAGAGCAAATCGGCTCGATTTCTATCGGCAGGCCTCTCGGGAACTCCACGTACGGGTATGCCATTGGAATGTCATCGCCATCGATTTTCCATCTGCAGGGTGCCAAGTTATACCATGATCAGTAACTATAAAGATTCAGCAAGCACTTACTATCTCGCTAGTCTGAAGAAAGATGGAGGTGCATTTTCTTCTGTCACAATCTGATAACTGCAGATATCTATGGACCAGATTTGGTACCACTCAACTTGCATGCCATACTTATTGGATACTCCATGCTGCCATGTTTGCACAGTATCTCCATTAGTATGAGACTGATAACTGCATCAATCTGTGGTCATGCTATTCATATTTCCTCTGGTTAATTTCATTCTTAAGTTGATTTATCCTTACAAAAAATATTTATGTTCTTCGTTTCTCCGATTTGTTGCTCTTGCTGCGCTAGTTGTTACATGTGTATCTCTTAATCGGCTAGGAGAAATGTTTTACCTGAAATTGAGCACAAGGTGATGGAGGAAGAAAGCAGCCTCTACTTTGGCGAGCTCTGATCCAGGGCAGAGCCTGGTGCCACCGCCGAACGGCGTAAACTTCTTGCTTGTACCTTGGCTTGGGCCCTGTTACATCAATCAATTATACAAGTCATGCATATGAGCTTGCTTCATCAAGGGAGTTAAGAAAATGAAGAAGCAAAGCCAAGGATGCTGGCTTTCAGTGAGGAATCATGGTTAGGACCATGTACAGAAGGCACTAGGCCCTCAGCCAAAGGCTGCTTGGCATCTGAAGATACCAGGATAGTTGCAAGTAATTATTATGGCATGGGTTAGTTGGACACTCACTAATTAAAGGCATCAATTAGTTAACAGAGCAACCTTAAAGAAGATTCTCTCAAAGCTACAGATAAGCACTTCTGATTTGTTCTATAACCTTTTTCATCATATAATTTTTTATATAAAAAAGCATATTATGTCAAAGTTAAGCTTCCCTAAACAAGCATATTATGTTAAAGCTAATCTGCATAAACTAAGCTGTATTCATTACTTCACCACAAATATAGATGCCCATGCACATGGTATGAAAATCAGACATACCTCCCATCTGCAAGGCTGAAACTGTTGGGCATTTCCATGAAGTGAGGGGTTCAAATGAACAGCACTAAAAACAGGTAGGACCTTCCAGCCAGATGGAATCAGATACTCTGCAACAGAGCAAAAGAAGAGGTCCACTTGCTTTTGAGCATCTTCTATCAAAAGCTAGGTGTTTAGGAATAACAATGCTCACAAATCAGCAATAAAGGCCCAACCGCCCCCTTTGCCTGATCCATTATCATGTGATGAGCACAATGGGATCTGCTGGGAAAGCCCCAAGTACTAGCAGGGTTAATTACCTTTGTATCTGACATCTTTGAGGGCCTTCCTGTGGACAAACTTGACAATGTTTCCACATCTCAGCGCCTCATTGATAACCTGAAAGGACATCCACGCATGTTTGTATCATTGAACCATTCCAATTACTACAGAACAAATTAAGAGACCCTTCCCCATCTGCACTGTTCTTGCAAAGTGTTGTTTGCTCTAGTCAAAATTCCAGATATAGGCAGGCATATGGACAGAAAAAAAAAACATCAGTTTTGGAGGGTCACATATTTGTGCAGATGGCTGATAATAGAAAGAAAAAGGATCCATGCTTACCAACCGGCTACA
This sequence comes from Triticum aestivum, assembly GCF_018294505.1. NCBI lineage: Eukaryota > Viridiplantae > Streptophyta > Magnoliopsida > Poales > Poaceae > Triticum > Triticum aestivum. Next base: position 505,908,422 of record NC_057798.1, on the reverse strand, counting down.
TATCCTAAAGCGTGTACTGAATGATCATCATCTTACTTACATGTTGGGTATATTCCATCTTCTTGTAGTCCTCAGAGCTCAAGCACTCCTCCTTTGCTTTGGTAGATCTTATGCCTTGATGCTCCCTCTGCATGCACAGCATGTTCATATATAATAAGTGACATGCACACAACCACCAATCACCTGTGGCTTAAGCTTGATCAGGTATGTATGTACCTTCACCAGGTCTAGATCTTGAGCTGACTGCCCAAGGAAGTAGACGACCATGGATATCATGAGTGAGGTGGTCTCATACCCCCCTAGCAGGGAGTCCAGCACAAAACTCACTTTCTCCTCGTCAGAGAGCTCATCGGTTGACAGGAGCACGTTGAGGAAATCATCCTTCTTGCAGCAGTCAGCCTTCCTCCTCTCCTCAATGATGCCCTTCACAGTGCTTGATATCCTCTCTCTGGCCTGTGAGGAGTGATCAACATAGCCAAGAACCTCGGTGTTAGAACAATATATACCAGAGTTTCATGAGCCTGATGCATGGTGAAGTAGATAAGAAGTGCTGGAAACTTTGACAGCTTAAGAAGGTGGTATACCAGAGTTGTTTACTTAGTTACCTGGACAGCTTTGGCGTATGGGGTCCCTGGGATGCGGAGAGGGAAAGAGATGAGGCCCTTCATGAAGGTGAGGAAGTCCTCCAGTATCATGGCAGTGACAGGCTCCTCTGGTGACAGCGCCAGCACCTGCTTCACTATCACACTGAATGCAAACTGTGCCAAAGGAAAGAAAAAAGGGTCAGAAAAAAAGAGTCAAAAAAAGGAGAAGAATGACCCTGGTAAGTCAAAGCCAGCGTCTGAAAAATATCCATGCATCAGCAAATAACAGCATGATGATGTAGCTATAGGCAACATGTGCAGAGTTTTTCCTCCATGTTTCACGGGATCATGTCCCTACTGATGCATGTCTAGCCAGCTTTGGGTGTGGTTAGTGCATGCACCGGGTGACCAACCTTTCTTGCCTCCTCGCAGAAGGTGATGTTGCCGCCCTTGCCATGCCATGATCCGACTATGTGCAGCGCAATCTTCTCAATGTCGCCAAGGTAGCTTGGCTTGAGCTTTGTGGAGGTGACCAGGGCCAGAGCAAGGTTCCTGAGCCGCTTGTGGTCCTCCCCCAGGACCACCAGCATGGAGGACTTGCCCAGTATGCCATGAATTGGCCTGGGGTAGCTGCACTGGAACAGCCTCTCCTCATTCTGCAGGATGAAGTGGTTCAGCTCCTGGTCACAGGACACTACGGTGGGGGTGCAGAACAGATGGGACTTGAACACCCTCCCATACCTGCACAATCACATCAATTACAATGTTAATCTTTTCTTATGTTATTAAGTTGCCATCATTTGTTAGAGGGTCTTATGAGATCTTTCCATCTTTTCACCCCCATAAAACAATAGGTGAAACTTTTCAGAAATAAGTTCTGTACACAAAACCTGTAGAAATTCAAATATATCACAGCCTCGGAGCCAAGACACAAAGATAAAGGTGCTGAGTCAGGACAACATGCACGACATGCATCATCTTTTGCTGCCACATGAGTAAATGATAAACAATACTACGTGCTTGGTTGCATTGTGGAGAAATCTTGAGGTGTGGCTGTGGTGAATGATAACAAAAAAGAAGAAGAAATAAAAATACCTGGAGCAGTGATCCTCCAGGAAGCTACCCAGCGTGTTGGAGGCGTGAGGGGTGAGGAACCTGAGGGTCTCTCCAACAAGGGGCCATCCAAAGCTGCCTCTTGGAGCCTTGGGGTTGAGGAGCAAAGGCAGGAAGTGGCTCAGCACCAGAGTCAGGAGCAAGGCGAGCAGGATCGCCGGAGCAGCCAGCACAAGATCGCCCACCCCCACCATCATGCTCATACCACACACCACCACCGCCACCGCCCCACCCTACCTAGTTACATCTCACAAGCTGCATGGAGCCTGCCATGCCTTGCCTCTCTGTCTGTCTGTCTGTCTAGCTATCATTCACTTGCTCGCCCTCTGCTTCTCTCTCTCTCTGGAATGGAAGGTGAGGGGGAGGCTATATAGTAGTGGGAGCAAGGGCAGGAAGGATCTTTGCAAAGCGGGAGGGAAAGGAAAAATAAGGTTGCCTTTTGTTTTCTTGCTTTGGCCTTTTTTAATTAGTACTCAAAAACACCACTAGCAGTATATATTTTACTACTTGCTTGATCTCTGTTTTTACTGCAGACCCGGCTGCATGTACTTATATGTATACTCATACTATTTGAACTGTATGAATGACTTTTATCAGCAAGGGGCTGAGTCTAGCTAGGAGTATGGTCCCTTTGCAGTACTACTAGCATCTAGGCTGCTGCTGCTGCTGCTGCTGCTGCTCAAGGTGTAGTCAAACACGCAGGTAGAGAGACAGAGAGAAATGAATCGGGTTACATGCACGCATAGGACTTTGGTGCTGAGCTGTGAAGGTCTGCACCTTGCGTCTGAAATAATAACTTGTGGTAATCTGAAAACTAAATCGAGTGCCAGTTTTGGTCACAGCAGGCTGTATAGTACTGTGCTTGATTAGTTTGATTGTGTGAAATTCTAATTTTCTGGCTAACTCGTTTGAGCAGTGTTCTTATTATCATGTCCTTGCCCTGTTTTCCCACGCAGAACAGCCTTCACTAAATTGTGCTCAAAACTCAAAGCTACTCCCAATGCATGCACAATCTAATTGTCCTACATGTACCTCTTCTTTCTCGGTAACACTCCGCTTGGAGCTAGAGTAAGTTATGCTCCATCTTTCGATTGACTATCGTTGACTATACATATCTGCTACGTACCAATAGACTTGTCAACAGGCTCATCCCAGAAACACCAAGAATAAATGAACTGGCAACCGCCCAGTTTGAGGCCCAGTTCTTTTGGTGGCTTCTTCCGTAAACCACCCCGCCCCTTTCTTAGCTTCTCTCATAGTAGCACTAGTCATCTCGAGATAAACATTCCATATCACAAATAAGTTGGTTCTATTGAGCTCGATGATGTGTTGTCTTTGTTGCAGGATATTGTCTACAACGACAACGATGAAGCTCGGTTCTTCGTAAGACTTGCCATTCTCCTCCAAGAATGCCTACTCTCTACTCTCTTTTCTCATACGACGAGCAGGTTGACCCCAACTACTATCTCATTTGGTCCTTCAGGTTCCAATCAAGCTTGTAAGTGCTGCCCCCTTAGTGGTTTTGGAGTATTGAAGGCAAATAGGTTGAGGGACTAATGTGTTTGTGAGTATACACAGGAGTTATAGTCAGTGCAAATTTGGTTTAACCGGAAAGACGAGCCCTAAAAATGTATTTCTTCAAGTGAAGAAATTGGTACGACCTTTGAAGAAATTGATATGAAGACTTTGAAGCTTGAAGACTTTTGTTTTCGTAGTTTCTTTCTTCTTATTTGAGTCATAGGAAAAACTGTACTGTTAAAGGGGTCTAGGTAAAACATATTTTATATTTCCAATGTGATGCTCAATCCTATACACACTCTTACCGCTTCTAGTGAAGCCTTAGGAAACCTCCAGAACAACTGATGAATTTGCGAGCGACATTCACGCAATTCATCTGGTCCCTGACAAATTTGGTCAGGCTGAAGAGTTAGGATTTCGCCAGTGCGATCTGCCTATCCTGAGGAAACTGAGTGCCGCGGCGAAATCGAGATTTCAATTTTCCGACCGTTCCTGTGCCGCGTGCCAGTTGTCGAGTGGATCCTTACCCTGACAACGGTCATGTCCGAAGGGGTATTTGTGACATTTCATATTGGGTTGCCCCTGGCTATAAATAGCCGCCCCTTACAACACTTGTTGGTTGGCTGCTCTAGACAGAACTTGACACTTGTTATTTGAGAGAAACCCAAGTGAGAAAAAACCCAACCAGAGCCAAAGTGATTGAGCATCATTGAAGAAATTGATCTGTATGATCCGACCCCTGCCACCTTTGAAGACTGTCATTATTCTAGACGGTTAGGCATCATGTTCTAAGCAACCAAGAGTAATTGTGGTGTGCCGATGAACAAGTCTGTGAAGGTTTTTGAAGTCTTCCTTGAAGACTTACAACGAGTGATAGGGTGAGGTATGCTGTGACCTTAGCTCAAGAGGAACATGGTGCATACTAAGTGTCTTTGGAGTTCAACTCAGCCGCTTCAACCAGACGTACATTTGATACAGTAACTAGAACTGCTCTACCAAATCGATGTCTTCACCGAGCCTACTTGGTTTCAAATTCCTAACCCCTTTACCTTTAAGTTATTTCGTTGCTGAAGAATCTATGATCTACCTTCCGAAGAATTTGAACTGAAGATTTTCATCATGCTATTTTTTATTTCTTCAATTCATCTTCCTCATGCTTGAGTGCTTGTATGATTACCTGTTCTTCAATAGTATGTATCCCGTATGCATGCTCTCTGATTTTGTGATGACTTAGTTTGACCCGCATTTTTATTTTTTTACTCTGATCTTCGTCAAATTTCTGAGAGTTTGACGAAGTTCTAAAAATATCCCATTAACCCCCTGCAGGAATAAACCTGCGCTTTCAAAGCTGCATATATTTGGATGACTACTCTTCAAAAATCATCTAAACTCAAAGGCCAACCTCTGCCCAAAACGATATGACACTCATATTGAGAACGCTCTTCACATCTTCTTACAACATCTACAGTCGGGCGCCTCAAACTCCCCTCAAACACCCGGGCGAACGACCCGGTCCGGATAAAAAAAAAGCAACCCAGCCGGGCGCCTAAAACCGGCCTCAAACGCCCGGGCTGACCGACACCTTACATATTTAGCCTATATAGGGCGGATATGTGGCAGCCCGGGCGCGTCTATCACGTCGGATTTGGCCCACACTAACCCATCCCAATCACATATACACTAGTAGAATGCCCATGCGTTGCCACAAGCTTTTGAAATAGTATTTTGCTGAGTTATATAAACATAATGCATGTTAAATTTCACATATTAGAGAAAAGATAGCACGAACACAATCGGGTTATAATTGAGGTACACTTTATTTGCAATGTAAATTGATAACAAAAAGACAATTTGAATATGTATACATATAGACTGATTATCCAACTAAAAATCTATTACAAATTAAAATCTACATGACGTGCTTAAGAAATTCTCGCACAATATCACAAATGTTGTTCTTAGCTTCCTTCGCATAATATTTGAGCAAGTATAACAAGAACTTCTTGCTCGACTCACACCCATTTTACACAAGCAATATATGTAGTTAGCACAAATACCTCACGTCAAAGGTCTTAAAATATGTAATCGGGATTACTCATCATACAAACCAGACGAACCAATTCTTTACCGTCCCGGTAGAGCATAAAATAAAAAATAAAATAGCCCGACACATCCCTGCCATTTCCTAAATTAATTTTATCTTGAGTATAGTGATAACAAAAATAAATGCCTGTATTTTGAATGTTATGATAATAAAATATATTAATTTACCAGTCTATGCTCGTTGGAATACCAAGAGAAAATAAATTTTTACCATGTACATACATCTACATGTCCATGCGTTGCCATGATACACTGATAAAAAAACATTTTAATTCACACTATGTCGCTTGCGGCTTATGATTTCTTTGCAACAAATATCACTTTGTATTATTGTTAAGACAAAATCATGACTACTATTAAGACAAAATCCTATTCAAATTTGAGGTGGACATATTTACCATGACCAAATCTAGGGAACTCATGCCTTCTACTCCGTGATAATGACAAAGACGAAATTTGACTTGCCTTCAATTTTGCCATGCACTCTAGGATACACTAATGAGGTCTCTTCTCCATCCAACTCGGGCAAATAAATACTACTCTCTCTTTCATAATTTACCTACCGCACACGCGTCACTCATGCACTTTGATCAACAAATTGTCGCTTACATGTCACAAAATTTATCATCAAATTCGTATTACAAAAAACTCCAATGGTATAATGTTATGACACACAACACATATATTACAGATTAAGTTTGGTGGTCAAAGTTAAATCACAGAGAGAGTATGCACACTACTTTTCTTATAAAATTTAATCTATGAAGACATCTTCTCTTCCCACTTGCAATTCATCTCCTCGGCTTTGCCCCAAGTTGTTTTTGCAATAAAGCTATACTTTAATATGAAAAATAAGACATACATCATCTGGTAATATCCACAAGTTCAACAATGGACTTGAATGGCGCTAACTCTGCTCTGCACTACAATGGGCTCTGCCTTTGTCATACATGACGCTTCCAGCAACATCACAACAAATGCTCTGTCAGCTAACAATCATAGAAACATCTGTCATAAGGGTTAAATGATGTTTTTGTTGACACGTGTATACATATCGTTGACATATTTTAATGGGCAACACTACTTGCCATGTGTTACATCAAAATATATCACCACGACATCTACTCTCCTTCCCCTCCTTCTGTCTGCCATCGAGACATGGACCTAGACTTTGTGCTACTCTGATTGATTTAATGAAAAAAGTAATTTATCTCTGTTAGAACACAAATACTTAGATAACATCTGCATGACAGGGAAGGATTGCGTGGCTTGGATAGCATCCGCAAGTTAGGAAAGAATTATGCGACCGTGTAATATTTGGGCAGGAACAGAAGTCATGAAACAATAAAAGTAAAGTCCATGAAGACACAAACGATACAATCTTATCATTTCTCAGGTTTTAACTTCCTTATTAGTGTACCAAATTGGTTCAAATATCTACCTACAGTCTGAAAAATAAGGATGAACGAGATCATACAATCAAGATGGAGGTTGTCATGCTCTTTTCTTTGTGTAGATCATCAACCTGAATAAACAGATACGTAAACAGAAAATGATGAAATGGAACTTATTCATCCGATTGGTCTTAGAGCACTGTATAAATTTGATACTCCTTCGATCCATATTAATTGTCACTCAAACAGATGTATCTAGCATTGATATACGTCTAGATACATCATTTTAGCGACAACAAATATGGATAAGTGGGAGTAATAGATCATGCAGTCAAGTGAACAATGGACATTACTTGACATGATATGCATAGAAAACTTCCATGTAGAGATGGAACCTTCATCAAGCAAGGAAATATGCCAATCATGACTCAAGGAGATAATTTAGCTTGCATATATTAGGGCATTTATTATCAGTTGAAGCAACCAACTTATAAGCCCCATTAATCAAGTAATTATGTTTGCTGGATCAAGCCTGGTTTGAACAACATGAGCAACTGCAGCTATTACTTCATCTATCGGAACTACACAATAAAAACATACTTATTCATTTGAACTTCAAACTTTTAAATGAATAGAGTATCAAAAATAAATAAATGAATCCGAAAGTAAAGAAGAGCGTTTTATATTCGTTTGAACGAGACGACCTAGGTACATAGCAGCACATAATTTACTTTAAGATGCTTTCTGTTTAGAATCTGTACTAAGATGATTAGAAATTAGTCTTAGGGTGATGCAAACCATTACAAAAAAAGACACATCCGTGACATTTTGGGCCGAACGAAATTTTTTCTGTCATACTTATGACACTTCTATGACGATAATTGTGACAAAACCTGGTATCATCATAGATATGGTGGGTTCCTACTTCTATGACAAAAAATCATGAAAAAAATGGGCTTTTCGTCCTAGGCGGGCCGGAGACGCAGCTGCAGGACATTCTTTGGGCCGTCCATGACGGAAAAAACCGTGGTAGAAGCGAGGGCGAGGAAAATTTCGGCGAGTTCCCGGTTACGGTGGGTGGTCGGGGGCCGAGCGATGCGCGTTTCTCTCGTACACGTACACGCGTGTGTGCGAGGCGTTGGGCTCTAACTGAACCCGAGCGAGGCGTCGCCTAACTGAACCCGAGCGATTGCACTGCAGGCTACGCGTTACTGAACCTGAGCGATCGAGCGATTCCTTAGCTACTGCTGCTAACTGAAGCCGATCGATGCTGCCTCTGGATGAACAGTGAGCGTTGCAGGGGGAGGGGGGTTGGATGAACATTGAGCGGTGGGAGTGGATGAACAAGACCCGTGGCATTGCCTCTGGATGAACAGGACCCCGATCGATCGAGCCGGTTGGGGCTGGATGAACAGGACCCCGTGGAGGGCTGGATGAACAGGATGACCCCGTGGAGGGCTGGATGAATAGTAGACCGTGGAGGGGCGGATGAACAGTAGCCCGTGGAGGGGTGGTTGAACAGGAGCCCGTGGAGAGGGGTGGTTGAACAGTAGCCGGTGGAGTAGCGCGCACTGGAGGCTGGATGAACAGGAGCCCGTGAATGAACATTCACAGGTGGAGGTTGAAGGAGGTCGACGGTGGATGAACAATAGCCCGTGGAGGCTGGAGTAGGTCGACGGTGGAGATGAACAGTATCCCGTGGAGTCCCATTTTGCGGTACGCCACACCCCTCCCGATGAACAGGACCCCCGTTTCGACCGTAGCGCTCCAACACAAGTTCGTTTCGTCCGCTTTGCGGTACGCCACACCCCTCCCAATCAACAGGACCCCCATTTCGACCGTAGGAGGTCCGTTTCCTCCGTTTTGCGGTACGCCAGACCCCTCCCGGTGAATAGGATCCCGTTTCGAATGTGGCCGGTCGAACACAAGGCCGTTTCCTCCGTTCTGTGGTACGCCATGCCTCGGTTCCATCGCCTGTTCCGTCCAAGCCCTCCTGATGAACACGACGACGCATTTCGTTCCGACCCAGTCGGTTGGCTCCCCATGAACACGACGACGACGCTGTTTCTCCGTTCCGACCCAACCATGTACACGAGCCCTGGCCGTACGTATGCGTGAGTAGGCATTCGAGACCCCTCCCGTATGTACGTATGTGGCCATATTTTCTTTCTTGCACCCTGGCCGTTGTACGTACGTGTACATGCTACATGCGCGCCTCTATTACGACACGTGCGCACCTCTACATCGACCAGTATATATGTACGTACACGTTCGCGACCAGAATAACAACGCTACGTATGCTTCGACCAGGTGGGTCCCAACTGTCAGGCACTTCCTTGTGTGCGAAGATGTAGCTGGTGGGTCCCAGCAGTCAGGGGGGCGAATTATTTTTTGCCCGGACACACTTCCTTGCGTGCGAAGATGTAGCTGGTGGGTCCCAGCAGTCAGGGGGAAAACGTTTTTTTCACGAAATACGGTGGCCCGTCCGGTGGGTCCCCGCTGTCAGGTGGAGGAATAATTATTTTGCACGTAATAAGGAGGCACTTCCACGCGGCTGCCGTGGACCCAGCTGTCATCCTCTCCACGTACAGTACTCTTCCGATGGAAGTCGGTCGTTGACCACATTGACCACGCCGCACTGAGAGCACCACGGTGGTGTACGACGGTGAGGACTAGGAAGGGGACAACGCGGAGCCCGGGAAGACGCGACAGTGGGTGCCCACGCGGAGAGGAGTACGAGGGTTCACTGGTTCGGCTGCGCTGCTGTCGTCGCAGAATAACAGGGGGTGTGGGTGAGTGGAGTGGAGGGATGGCCTGGCCATCAGAGGGAGTAGTATGGGGGCGGTGAGGCCTCCGCGGCAGCACAGCCGGCCACCGGAGGCAGGAGCAGGCGGCATGACCGGCGCTGCTTTGGGCGGCTGGAGCAAGAAGACCAGAGGTTAAAGAAGCACTACAGCCGTTGGATGGACATCGTACGGTCACTCGAGCTAGAACCATGCATATTGACTAAGTTGACAAAGCCCTCCGTCCCCGTCAACTTAGTAGGCCAACTATACTGGGTCCCAACTAGCAGGGGACGTATTAATTTTTTTGTGCGTTTTAAGGAGGCACTTCCTTGCGTGCGAAGATATAGCTGGTGGGTCCGAGCTGTCAACGGCTGTAACATTTTTTTCGTGAAATACAGAGGCCCTTTCGATGGGTCCCAGATGTCAGGTAGAGGAATCATTATTTTGTGCGTAATAAGGAGGCATTTCCTTGCGTGCGGCCGTGGACCCAGTTGTCAGCCTCTCCACGTACAATCCACTTCAGATGCATGTCGGTCATTGACCACGTTGACCATGCCACGCCAAGAGCACCAGGGAGGTGGACGACGGCAAGGCCTAGGAAGGGAACTACACGGAGCCAGGGAAGACTCAGCAGTTGTTTCCCACGCGGAGGGGAGTACGACTGTACGAGGGTTTACTGGTTCGTCTGCCATCGCCGGAGAATAACAGCAGGTGTGGGTGAGTAGAGGGATGGCTAGGCCAGCGATGGGAGTACGGTGGGGCGGTGAGGCCCGCGCAGCAGCACAACCGACCGCGGGGAGGAGGGAGCAGGCAGTCCCGCCAGCGGTTGTTTGTGCGGCTGGAGCAGGAAGAGCAGAGATTGAAGAAGCACAACGGCCGTTGGATGGACATCCAACAGTCACTGCTTGTGCATCAACCTTTTTTTAGGAAAGCCTCAAATCTGTGGAACACAACATACAGGCCATCTGCCATTATTTCTAATAATTTACAGCCATTTGCTAATTCTTACGGTTTTTTTGGAGCCCATATTCTTTTCGTTAGCATTACAACCCATATTGTGGCCACGGTTAAAAAATTATACGAAATTTTGCATATATCGGTGCGGTCTGAACTGTTTTTAATCCCTAAATTTCGAGTCATATTCAGACTGATTTAAAAAAATGTATATCAATATAAAATCCAATAAATTGTCCACGCATAAAAATCAATGCAGTTTAAAATCTCGAAATGAAAAAAAGATATTTGAAACTAATTGCCGGTTTGATGTGTTTTAAAAATGTACAACCTATTTCTCATTACTGATAGGTCATTTTCTTGGCCAGCCGAATGAAGCTCTGCTCGTCTTGAAAGATTTGCAGCCCAACAGGCCAGACAAAGAGACTTACTTGAGAAATCACAAAAAAACCGGGCTAACCATTTTCAGAAAAAAAAACTACTGGGCTAGTCTGTGGTAAACATAAAAGAAAAGGCTGTTTAGACAGGCCAGAGTGTCCCGCACAACCCAGTTGACACCCTGCTTCCGTCTCAAAAACAAATTAGATAAATGCCACTCCAATTATGGCGATTCATAAAAATGCCACTACAATTTCCAAACTTTGAAAAATGCCACTGCAATTTTTGCAAACATTGAAAAACGCCACTGCAGTTTGCAAACTTTGAAAAATGCCACTCCAGACTTCGAAAAATGCCACTAGAAATGGCATGAAATGGCATTTTTCAAAGTTTGGAAATTGCAGTGGCATTTGTTGGAAACACCAGATTTGGAGTTGCATTTATCAAATTAACCCAAAAGAAAAATAACTGGGCGAGCTGTTGGGCCCCTGGTGTCAGCCGCTCGTTGTGAAATTCTCTCGTTTATTGACTACGTTGATAATGGCATGGGACCCAGATGTCAGAAATCCATTAGGAGGAGCCATTTTTTATTGGCTTGAAATAAGGAGGCACTTGCTTACGTACTGCCATGACCTTGGCGGGTCCCTGCTGTCATCCTCTCCACGTACAATCATCTTCTGATTATGTACGCGTCAACTTGGTAGGCCCACAAGTCAGCCTCTAAACCCGTGGAGGACAAATACGACACATTTAAAAAAATAACAACCCATTCCATACGTTCAAACGAAAAGTTCAACATTTAGAGCAAAGTAACAGGTCTGATCCACATATAGAGTACTAAACTTTCACGTTGACAACCATCATAGCCAAGTTAACTATCTACTCCCACTAATAATCTAGTAGCGTACAAGTACTAACTTACTCTTAGCTAACTAGACGATGCCGGCCACCATGTGCGGTACACGCTAAACGCCGGCACCGGCGTCTTGCGCCTCGCCTCGGTGCCAAAGGTGCGATAGGGCGCGTTGCTCGCGCGCGTTGGCCCTTTCCATGTCGGCATGGTCCACTGAAGCTTCGGCTTCCAAGCGGGAAACCCACTTGACGAGCTGGTAGTAAAAATCAGCGTCGCGAACGCGTGTGTGCCCGACAGCCTCTAGCGCTATTTGCCGGGCGCCGGCCTCCACGTAGTCGGCCCAGTTGCGGGCGCTCTGCTCGCGACTCAAAGCGTCGGTGCGCTACTACTCCATGTCCCGCTGGCAGCGCAAATCGGTGATACGCTGCTCCTCCGCCAGGCGGTCGCGCTCCAACAACTCCTGCTCCTCCGCCAGGCGGTCGCGCTCCAACAAGTCTTCGATCTCCGCATTGACATCTAATGACAGATAGAATGCCTCCTCCCTCCGTCTGCCTTCTGGTGAAAAACCGAACACTAGTTCCGGCGGTGACCGCCTCCGGCCTTGCCTACTGCGGACGGGCGGGGGCACGGCAGACGTGGCGAGCGACGTCGGGCCGGTGGGGGCTTATGAGGATATGGCGAGTTGGGTCATGGTGCCACCGGAGAAGGCTGGGAAACATTACTTATAGGCAGAAGGTAGCGCAACGGTCATCAGAATTCAATGCATAAGCAGGCATGGCTTAGCGCGCAAGCTTGCCTTGGAAAACTAGAGAAACTGAAATTATGACTGTGCCGTCCCGTCCCGTTTGGGTCGCACGCCGGCATGACGGTCAAACGAGTGCACTCGAATCATCTCCCTCCTTGTGAATAATGATTCCACGGATTTAAAAAGCCCACAACAATTAAAGCGCATCTTTTTTCGCACCAGTTAGCTACCTTAATTATGGCCGGCTGCATGCAGGCACTCAGAATCGCTCGCAGCCAGTACGCGGAGCAGCACGCAACGAGTCGTAGTCGAGGGCACACATGCAGCCACTTAAATCGCTAGAATTAATTAGGCTTAAACTTCTGCATGCCGTTAATTATTGCCATGCCTTGGTCTTGCTGCTTTGCTCACGGGACTAATAAACCCGGACGAAGGGAGTACCTTGGTTGGTGAGAGGTTCGAATTAAGCCCTACAAACCGAAAAGGAGGTACTAGTACGTGCGTGATCCGCTATTTATTCGTGTTGGATCGAGTAGGTCGTTTCTTGAATTGAGCCCTGCAAACAGGAAAGGAGGTAGTACGTGCGTGATCCGCTATTTATCCATGTGATCGAGTAGGTAGGATAGTGTAGCTTGTCAGTTTCTTCAGAGGTAGGCATTTTTATTCAAAAAACTGCCAGGAGCGCATTAGTGGGCTAGCTAGTGATTGATCAGTAACTTGTATACACTGAGCAAACAGAAATAAGTAACTGTTAATGCATTTCAATGATTCACAGATCATATACAAATATGTAGCTCCAAAAGCAAAGATCAGCCACTTTGGATCTTGCCTCGCAACTAAAACCAACTAGTAAGATTCCCATACATAAGATCAACATGTTAATGCATCTCAATGATTCACAGATCATATACAAATATGTAGCTCCAAAAGCAAAGATCTAGAAAAACATCTGTTCTTCCTACTAACATGGATGCTTCTCTTGGCCAACATTCAGTACAGACTGAAAGAGAAATTTGTTTGTGAAGCCTACAATTCCTCTTGCAAATGCAAGTGGTTTCACCAACAACTGGAACCATGAGAATGAACCACACATGATGGAGGAACATCCATTGCAATATGATTTGGTCTTCTCTCGATCACACCGTGAGACTATTTCCGGAATACAAACTTTAACTTAGGCAAAATGATGCCCATTATATAATCAGACCAAAGCAATGAAGCACCAAGTGTTGGCCATTAAATAGTACAATACTACTTTTCTGCAGTCCATGAAGTGACTATCCAGTCTTCCCGTGTGTCTTCAAATGACACTACATGCAGTGATTATACTATTCTCTTGTGCAGTTCAACCAAAATTGTGGTCACTTTGTTTGTTTGCCAAATAGTAGCGGGCAGACATCTCTGTCTGCACAAATATCAAGCAGCTAGTAAACATATACCACACTTTGTATTTTTGGTTTAAACATGTCTCTTCCGCTTAGCATCTGTCATGTTCTGCACTGGACAATTTGATACAGTTATGTTTTGCCCTGGACAATTTCATACTGAATTGATTTGCTGGTTCAGAGCAGAAATATAGCGCCTATTCTTCATCAAACCAAGTATATCCATGTTCACAGTGATGGAAGAGGTGAAATCGATACAACCGAAATTGAGCATCCAATCATTGAATCCTGTCCTGCACCTCCAATGTAGGTACACCCTGCCAATAAATTCACATGCAAACCACTAGTATTACTATCTAATGACATTACAAAAAGAGTAGCAAGATAGTAGCAAACCATGTACCTTCGTAATGAACAGCTCATATTGCCACCAATTGGATATAAAGGTTTGTAAGAAAACATGCTCCTAATGTTGAACCAATTGGACTTTTTGTGCAGTTCCACTAAAATCGAGCATCCCTGTTTGCATATATATTGAAAGTGTGATTACTATAAAAATGACACTAGTTGAAGCATAGACTCACAAATATAAGCATTCCAATTTCTTAATGGAAAAGGTAGTAAGATTGTTTCTAACCACCTGTTTGAAGGAATAAAAAAGGCAACATCGACCGATGTCAGAAAGGCATATATAGTTCTTTTTGAAAGAATGATCGACTCCTGACCTTTCCTCTTCTTTTAAGCATATTTTGTGTAGTTTAACTAAAATAAAATGCCATCACCGCCTTGACAATTTAGTGACACTGTACAAAAGGAAATGACGTAACATTACATCATGATGTCAGGTATGTAGTCGAAAGGCATTAGAGACAAACATATAGACCTCCTCCAATAACATAATGAACATTAATTTTAACAAAGGTGTGACTAGCTTTACAGGGATAATTTGAGTGAACTCTACACCCTCTGTTCCTTAATATAAGACGTTTTAGCGGTTCAATTTAAAGTACCCAAACGTCTAGTATTTAGAAAAACAGGTAGTAGTTTTCTTGAGCACATATCTGGGAAAGCTTGCCACACTTTATTTATGTCCATACGCTAATGCAATACCATTCGAATACTACAAATATACACTAATCCAGTGGCTAGTACAACAATAGAGTAGTTAGTTTATTACAGGGTATAGTATAATGGTTTTACTAAACAAATTTCAATGAACTCTAGCACTGGAAGATTTCTATAAGAATTAACAATACAAAATGTAAAGGTAACAAGTTTTAGCATTGCTATACTAGCTGTGCATGAGCATTAAACCAAATACAAAAGTCTGAAGGTAACTAGCATTATTAACTAATGACAGTATAAAAAAAATTGCAAACCATGTACCTCCAAGGTAAATATCATTTTGAACTCGTGGGGACCTAAAAAATTGCTATCCCAATCAGCGCCTTGGCATTTTGGTGACACTGTACAAAAAAAACAACTTATCTCATGAAAGTGAGGTATGTAATCTATAAGCATTAACAGTGCAAAAATCTGAAGGTAGTAACAAGTTTCATCGTTGGTATACTGGCTGTGCAACAACATTAGAATGCCTTAGCTGAAAAATCTTTAATACATCCACAATCAACAGCTAACCCTGAAATAATCCAGTGACATTAAATGGCATTGCTTAAATTTATCAGTGGCATTAGACTGAGTGTGGCATTAGTTAAATGTGGCATCACTTTAGCAGTAGCATTGCTTGACTCGACTGCTGGCGTTATACTAACAACAAAAAAGTGGCAATAAGAGCATGGGAGGCCCATTCGGATAGTGGGCGCACCAGTACAATGTACCTCCACGGATGCAGAGTGGTGAGGGAGGTATGGTTGCCCAGAGCAACAAATATCCAGGCAACATATGTGGATTACATCCCATTTTTGTTCTCTTTAGCCACCTTTTTCCTATGTGAGGACAACAAACTGATCGACCTGGTCATTATCTATTGTGTTGCCATGCCTTTCTACCCTTCTTCAACCAAGAGACACGAGACTCGTTCCTTAGCTACTGATTTTCCCCTTTTCAACCTAGATGCAGGTTTGATGCCTACTCTCCTTGGACAGTACAGTCTCCCTTCCTTTCCTTATTAAACCCAGACATGGATTAGTCTGCATGAAGTAGGGTTTCCTTTAATAGTGCAAATTAAGGTTTTCGTCTGCGTGGCCAGCAAAGCAGAGCATATAAAATTGGGAAGATGGTGGAGTGGAAAAAGGTCCACATGCAACGACGTGGCAGATGGGGCAATAGAACAAGGGTATGGTTTGAAAAGAGGTAGCATACCCGAGGGTCGGTGGGAAGTGGCTTCGCTCGTGGTCGTCGTCCTCTGCACACACTACGACAGCGAGCTTGGGGACGGAGGCCATCCCGCGCGGGTGCTAGGTCTGAGAGGACGGCCTTGCCGTCAGTGCGTGACCTCGCTCGCCGATGACGAGTGCGTCAACGCTGCACATCCTTTTCTTCCCCGGCAGATCTGTGACCACCGGTGAGGAGGGAGAGAGAGGCCGCCTTTTTTAGATCTAGAGAGAGGGTGATAGTGTGAGAAGCAAGTGGGCAGCCCTTAGCAAGAAAGCGCTGAAGCTCTAGCCTATATATCTTTTTTATACTACTAGCACTAGAGGTGGAGTAGTGGTAGAGTAGTTTATATTTTCTCTGTGTACAGTACCAGTTAGTCGTGCTTCAAAACTGAACAGCACACCATTAAAAAAATAAAGGTCGATAACTAATGCGGCACCTCGGGCCAACGCGGCCAGATCGCATTTTGCATGAGAAATTACACACCATGTTTCGTTGACATGTGGTCCTGTTCCAACATATCAGTGAGACGACGGTGAGTCCTTTTCTACCAGTATTTCTGAACGGATGTGTAGGCCGGGGCGCCTCTTCGTGTACCGTGGCAAGCTGGCAACCGTCCACCGACTCTTTGCCTTTCCCTCTCGATTTGGAACTACTGTCGCACACTCTTCCTCTCCCTCCTCCATTTTCCTTCACCCTTTCTTCTGCCATTGTTCAATCGTCTTCTCCATGGAGGGAACAGGCCGGAAACGACCCCGTTATTCTTGCCCCGATCTGAAAGATGACGTGGTGCAGGAACTCATTGATTGGTGCGACGTCATCACCTCGGCTAGCATGGCAGGTTCGTTCAATACCATTCTCGACTCAACTAATAACATCATTACAAGGAACCCAAGGGTCAAGGAGCGATTTGATCTCCCCTATCTTCTTCGCTGTGACCCTGATGACTGGCGCGGGGACGATGGATGCCTCGCCTTGTGCAAGTTGATGCCACTTGATAATGATACATATGATGTTAAGATGTCATCGCTTGAGGGCAAGGCTTGGGCAGGCGCAAACGGAGATTGGGTTGTTTATATTGGGTCCAACTGTGAGTGGGAACTTGTGAATGTGTACACTCATCAACGGGTTCCACTTCCAAAAATCTCAGCAGACTGCCCAGAGGTTGAGCACACCGGTATTGTACGCACATTCAATACGATCATGCTGACTGTCTTCTACGGAAGATAGCAATTTGTCGAGTTCCCAACTGCTCCTGGGATTACATGAACTATGAAGTTGTTGCTATCTTCGACAAGCTTGTTCCCATCCTTCGTGGTACGACTGGATGGATATTGCTCAAAAATCAGTTTCTGTACACGGATGAGTACTGTGATGCAATTCAATACGAGGCCTTGTGTTTGCTTCCACCACTCATGGCACTATTTTTGCATGGGATCCTCGTAGTTTCGGTACGTTTATCTTCCACCGTAATTATAACTGTTTCATCCACATGCATGCGGGTTAGCAAGTTTCCCTTTACTAATTAACCTTCTTCTTGTGTTTCCAAGGTCCTGTGAACATTCCACCACCTATACTTGAAATTTTTTATAACCAAGGGGGAGATGACGATGGTGATGATCACAAGCATGAGGATGAGCAGCGCCCATATACTCTGTGGCGCCTGGCAACTAATTTCGATGGATCACCTCTTCTTGTGTGTATACACCCCACTAATGATGTTACTACTAAGGAAGCAGGTGTAGTCTCCCATGGTTGCACTCTCCGGACCTATTCCAACACTCATTGCATGGTATTCGGGATGGATACTAGTGTGCTAGCTCCAACACCTTCTCCCTGGTACAGAATTGATAGTCTTGGAGAAAACTCGCTCTTCCTTGGACAAAACTATCCAATGATGGTGAAAGGCGATCCAACTGCTGTTGACACAACGTTACTAGTACCATTTATGAGAAGCAACTGTATCTATACCTCGAATATTTGGGTGGTTCCCTACCCTGGTACTGATATAGTAGGCTGCTTCAGCCTGGATGATCAGTCCTGCGTTGGTCTCGAGATTGAAAATGGATGGCCCGTCCCAGAGAATCACTTGTGGTTCAAAGCAAGCGTTTCCAACGCTGAGGATTGGTTGAGTTGAAGTTCATTTCATTGCTTGTTATTTGTCGTGTGATGAAAAATTTAGTATTTATAATGTATCCTCGTTGTCGATGTGGGTTGATGACCTGTTGTATGTAATAAAATGATATGCTTGTGATAAACTTACTAAATTTATGAATGGTTTTCGAGTCGCTTCTCTGAGTGAGTGGTGCGACGAGGCAAAAAAATATTTTCTGAATACATAATTGTACGTGCATTGCAACAGGTTATCGGATGAGGCCAATCAACAATAGTAGTACACTATTTGTACTAGCTTCACATGCTTTGCGCGTCGGGCGGGTGTTTTTACTGTAGCATTATGTTAATGTGTTCGCTGTACGTAACCAACACCTCGAATCCTTGATACTAGTACTATATAAGTAGTAGGAGTAGTAGGGTGGCATGGGCCAGAACAAGCATTCACGTCCAGGAGTACGGCACATGCCACCAGCACGACTTCCATCTGACACCATATTTTTGGAGTCCATGCTAGAGCAATCTCTTCAACCTCGTCGTTTCTCTAACTTCAGCCATCGCGCGGCGGGCGAGGTGGGGGTTTGCCGATAGTCGGTTTCCTCAACTGCGGTCCCACTTGTAAGGTCAACTCCAACGCACGACCCCAAAGGGACCTCCGTTTTGCATGAACTCCAACGATAATTTTGACTAGAAAAGCAAGACCAAAGAAAACAAGAACCACAAGAATACATTTTAGAAGATATCCAACTTCCATAACTGCTGATGTAAGTTGGATTAGTGCCTTCTCGATGCATTCATTGTTGATCTACGGAGGCTCGATCTTGCGTGCTTCTTTCTTCTTCGAGTGTAAAGAAGTAGACGTTGCTTCCTCGCATCCTAGTCTCATGTCTAGCCTCTATTCTAGTAGGAGTATCAACAAGTGCACTAGTCTCATCTCTAGCCTCTATGCTAGCTAAAAGTGCTAGAACATCTACTAAATTGTGCTCTATCAATATATCAATGTACTCTTCTTCCCAATACCAAAACTTGCATCCATTCTACTCCCTCCGTTCCACAATACATGCCTTCTATTTGTCAAAATATAGATGTATCTAGACATGTTTTAGTATATAGGTACATCCATTTTTGGACAAATGGATGTCAAGTATTTTGGAACGGAGGGAGTACACAATAAATTTTTTAAGTTAGCACAACTAGTCTAATCCAAGAGCACAATTGAAGATTTGGTCGGGTTCTTCCTCCTTTTGCCGACACGTGCGACATCCAGCATCCAGGTCGTGTCATGCAAGAAAATAGAGTGGTAGTTGAAGCCACGTGAGGTGCATCTTGGGTTAAACTATAAATAGAATCTTACTACTCTCGAGTAACTCGTAAAGCGGCCACCGAAGATCTTTATTGGATTTGTTTTTCATCACCAGCACGTCGAGGTGAAAGATGTGCAGGTTCAGTGGGTCCTCTTGCGTTTTCACTGACATGTGGGACCGCATGTGAGCAAACAGATGATGGGCTCCGGCGTCCGCTGGCTGGCTGAGAAGAGAGATAGAGGAGGGCTGAGCACGGACTCTAGGAAATTTGTTCTACATAACCAGCACCTCTATATAGGCTTGATATAGTCGGGTGGCATGGGACATAACTAGCATTCACGTCTAGCAGTACGGCACACGCCACCCACACGAGTCCCATCGGACACCAATTTTCTTGGAGTCCATGCTACAGCCATCTCTCCTCCTTCCTGTTTTCTCAGCCATCACGCGGTGGGCGGGGTGGGGGTTTGTCGATAGTCGGTTTGCTCAACTACGGTCCCACTTGTAAGTGAAAATGCAACACCACACACATTCCCCATTGAGCGGCGTGCCGGACTAACTGTGTGGGGGTGCGACGCGAACACGTCACCTTTTCCTTTTGAACTCGTAACTTGTAAAATTTGGTTCTGCTCCATGGAGCGACCGATAGATAGAAAATAACGATTTTGCCTAGAGTAATGAGAAGTTTGGTTCTGGCGCCGTTCATGCATGGAGTACGTACAAAAATTATGAAGTTGATGTGAAAGGTAAGATAATTACTAGTAGTACCATATACTACTACATGGATTTGACGGAAAGATAAAAATACATACGGATCAATCAACAACATCCTCACGCCCTAGTGCGCCAGGTCACGAACCGACGTGTGAGGAGCAGCGGCGTTGGCGGCGAGCTCAACGTGCTTCTGAACAATGCCGTCCAAGGTTGCCCTGCGGTCCAAGAAGGCCAGCGTCCTATCGTCCTCCTATTGCATGTAGTAGTCCTTGTGGACGATTTGCGCGTAGACGTGGGTGATTATGTCAATGGTGTCTTGCTGCGCCAGGCGCTGCGCGGCGAGCGCGACCTCGAGGTGGACATTCTCCGGCGTGAAGGCAGGCAGTCGCAGGGCCACCAGTGCGTCGAGGAGGTTGTCACCATAGTGGCCGTTGAGGGTGGCGGGCATCACAGAGCCTGGGCGCGTCGGCTGGACTTGACAATGGTGAACTTGTCGAGGAAACCGACGAGGACCTCGTCGAACAAGGAGACTAAGCTGTCGTCCAAGCGGCCCCTCACCCTGGCGGCCTCAAGCAATACCTGGTGACGTTGCTTGGTGCCAAGCCGCAGGCCGGTGTCGTGGACCATCTGGCACAGCCGGCCGATGCTCGCGCTCATCGCCTCCATGGGTCTAGCTTAGCTTCTAGTCAACTGATCTTGTGATTCGAGTGATCACTCTTGCCCTTGGTTAGCGTGCGTAGGTGCGTAGGATTTTGTACTACTCGTCGGCCCTCTACTGCACCTGCCTTTGGCTGTATGATAGGTGGGCCAGCCACCCGTTGGGCCCACATGTCATTCACCCAAAAGGCAGTTGCAGTAAGTCAATGAAGCTGCGTCCCCCTCTGTGCCGGTGCAGTATATAGTCATCTCACCGGACCTCTAGTTGGGGCCAAACAAGAGAAGTTTGATGTTTACTGGTTTATTGGTCCCCTTTGCATTTTGCGCCAAGTTTTGACCTTTGATTTAACTAATAAAATGTTAATGCATGTAAACAAAAATGTTGTGTAAGTCACCTTACGAAAATCAAATAATCCCAAAACACTTAGGCACGATACATTAACTCCCTCCTCGTTTCTTATTTCGTGACATATAAACCAATGAGAGATGTGGGCCGTGCATGCTTTCAATGACTTGAGACTACCAAACATGACATGCAGTGTTTAGTTCACTGCATGTAATCCTATTAGTTAGCAAAAAGACATTAAGTTCTCTTGCCGATAGGAATAAAACAATACACCATGTATTTATTTACAGAGGGAGTAGTACATGTTTTGTGACATGCATTACTAGATATTGCTAGTCAAATAATAAAATCCAGATGGATGTGGTAGTACTCCTAAATCCAGACGGTGGTGCTACTAGTACTAGTAGTAGTACTACCAATGTAGTAGGAGTACTAGCACTGTACTACCCATTGGTCAAATTATTACGTGCTGCTCCTCATAGTGAAGTGACAAGACCCTGCACCGGAGATGACACCTGAGTATAGGCGCTATGTTCGGCATACCATAGTCAGCCTCACCGTCTGTAGTGACTATCATCATGGCTGTAGAGCTAGCCTTCTTACAACTAGCCCTGTTCGACATAATTTCCCATGCGTAGATGCCCATGCATTGCACGGAACACCAAGATTGGGGGTGGACGGCGCCGGCAGCAGCCATCGCGCCAGATTTTTCCACGGCCTTCTAGATGTGGTGGGGAGGAGATAAGGCTGTTTGTGAGAGACAAGGAGTTGTTTGTAAATAGGGAACAAGTGCGTGCATCTTTTTGCAAAAATGGAGAAGTTTGGTTTGTATGCATCAGATCTAGATCTGACGGCTATTGGTGAAAGATGGGAGGCACAACATCATCACCAACTCAGGACCTGTTTGATTCTTAGGATTTTGAAAACGCAGGAATAGGACACGACAATATTACAAGTTTCAAACTGATATTACAAATGTTAGGAGTAATGCTGCATCTACGAAGAGGGAATTACTAGGAAGTTTACGTAAGAACTTTCGTTACTTTAGGTGGATGCAACATTATTGTACAAACTAAAATCCACCGCCCTGACAAGTCACTAATGGGCAAATAAGTTTTCGAGTCTCTGGCCACTTGATATTTCAAAAACAAAATCAGCTTCTGCGAAGACTTTGTCATTTAGGCTTAGATGCTTGTGGTGATCAGCACGCCATTCATTGTTGCGCCAGAGAACGCCAAACCTCATTACCTTGAGCACACTTGCCTCCAGAACAAAGAACCTGGCCAATTTAATCTCAGATGTGCTGCCTCGGTTGTCGATTAAATCAATTTCTATAAGATGGAGATCAAGGCATTCGATGAGATTGTTATAGTGCAGCACATTTTTCACTTTCAGGTCTTTTTTTATCTGCAAAAGAAAAGAACATATTAGAGCAGCTGGCTGTATAAGATTGCCATGTCAACAAGAGGTACCAATATCATTTGCTCATACGATAAGGTTGGCTGGCTAGTGATATTTTTTCACTCTCTCTCTCTCTCTCTATCTCTCTCTCTCTCTTTTGTTTCCTCTCATTTAACTAGGAGCACGTGAAGAGCTTGGGCATTTGTTGCCTTCCACTATGTGGCCGATGCCATATATCGCAAAAGTATGCCACATAATATGCATCGATGTCAAATCAAAAGATTTTGGCACCGCTCTCGCGATGTGAGAGAGTTGGCACCGCTGTGCACACAGACCCACATGTATAAACAAATCAATCAAACCAACTACACCACCCTCTCACTCTCCCAAACAAGTGTTTTTTATTGCCTCAGTCCTCTCTCTCTCTCCCACGCAGTGTTTTTTCTTTGCGTGAGTTAATTTGGCACCGGAGCAAAGTAGGTGATCCAGATTGGGGCACCAGGTGAGCAATGGAGGGGCATCGATGCCAAATGCATCACAAGTGAATTTGGCACGTGTTTTGGCCTACATAGCCCACTTTTGTACTCCCTCCGTCCCAAAATTCTTGTCTTAAATTTGTCTAAATACGGATGTATCTAGTTACATTTTAGTGTTAGATACATCCGTATCTAAACAAATGTAAGACACGAATTTTGGGACGGAGGGAGTACTACCTCGTATTTAGTATAAATTTTTGACCATAGATTTACCTAAGAAAATGCCAATGCATGTCACTAAAAATTACACCATTTGAAATTATGTTCAAATATGAATCCAACGATATAGTTCTTAGTGACATGCATTAACATTTTCTCAGTTAAATCTATGGTCAAATTTTGATACTACAAAATTGGAAGAGTAAACCAGGACGGAGGTAGTACTTGCTCTTAGGGTAACCATAGAGTTACTGGAGTAGTCTAAGTTACTTTCCACTATGACTAGCCTAGGCTACTATAGTAGTACATCATAAAAACGATGTAGGTGATCACGTGAGAAAAAAAATACTAAAAACATTTCTTTCGATGCAGTGCGTAGATGCAGTTTTGAACACTACACTTGTCATCATAATTTGGGAAAATTGCGAAAAAATTGAGCTACGTTGTGATTATGGTTTACTAATAGGAAAGAAGTTTCACCTTGATGAGTAGCTTCTCCATGCACGGAAATCATGTAAGGAATCCAACAACTTGATCCAGATTGGGGCCGATAGATTTTAGTGCCAAGATCTTCACTATGCGCATGGACTGGGTCAAGCTTGTGGGAATCATTTTCTGGAAGACGGTAATAAATACATCAAGAAGAAATTAAAAAATGTGAATTTCAAGAATACGAAGAAGAAGATGAGTGCTGTACCTGAACGATTACGGATCCAATAAAGAGTTCGGAGAATTTGGCAGACGAGTACACCAACGCTGTCAATTTCGGCGCATCAATGACCCTGATTTTTGTTGGACCTTCTAGATCCGATACAAGCAATCTCTCAAGTAAAGACGCATTCTCAATGACCATAACGTGGAACAGCTGGAGTGATCTCTTCCCAATTGATGTCTTGGTGCGGGGCCAGCAAGACACATAAATCCATCGGAGATTCGTCGAGGCGATGTGGAGGCTAATGAACCCGTGGATCTGCTCAAGACGAAGGTACTCGAGCACAATACAGCTGCGGAGCAGGTGCTCTATAGCCTTCTTTGAGATGACAACGTCGAAGAGGTCGAGCTGCTTGAGTTGAGGGAGAAGAAGGGCGGGCGCGACATTAATCTGGGGAGGATAGTAGGAGCTGAACCTAGCGCGACACAGCGTTGGCATGAGGCGGAGCACGGACGGCGGCAGAGAGCGACATCGTCCAGCTTCAAAGCTGAGCTCCTCGAGCTGATCTAGGGTGGGAGATAAGAACCACTCGTCGAACTTGGGTTGGACCTTGTAGTTGGTGCTGAACATGTAGATGTCAAGGCATCTGGCTGGCCCAGGGTGCGATGAAAGGATCTGGGAGACTGCGGCCATGTGTTTGCAATCCCCGTCGCAGAGGCAGCTATCGACAGTGAGGTTGAGGGGGACGCGGCGCCAGAGGGGGCGCCACCGCCGGGAGAGCAGGGCGGTCCGCATGGCAGATTTGGTGGGGAGGAGGCCGATGATGACGAGCAACATGTCGTCGGGGAGGCTGCTGATGAAGTCCAAGCTCGCCGGATGCAGTTTTGGCTCGAGCCACCTCCGCTTGTTGGCTGCCTCGCCGTCCATCTCAACTAGCGGCGACGCCGGTGTACACGTGTGCTGGTGTGTCTTGTGTGCCGGGTGTGCGCGAGTGCGTCCTTCTGTGCATGCCGCCGTGCAGTGGTGAATTGTGCGCGAGTGCGTCCTTCACGCGCAAGAAGTGTGTCCTCATTGCTCCCTCAATTTACTAGCGTGCGGGGTGCTACCCCGAGTGGATTCAACTTTGTTTACTTCACCGCGTGTCAGATGGGCCTCTAGTTTACTTATTTTCACCCACTACCACATGGGCCAGCACACAAAGATACAGAACACGAGCTGACAAGGCAGCATGTGGACTGGTTGACCGATTAACTAAACAATATACGGAGCTATACGCTGACACAGTGAGCATATAATCTGTCGGTATAGAGAGTTCGAGTGAGAGGGGAGGCCCGTGAGAGATAGCAGAGAGAGAGAGAGAGAGAGAGAGAGAAATAGCTACTCCCTCCGTTCGATAATGTAGTTCCAACATTTTTTTAAAGTCAAACTTTTGAAACTTTGACCAAGTTTATAAAGGAATTACTTATATCTACAATACCAAAGATAAATGATAGTATGAAGTAAGTACATGTTGTGATGAATCTAATGATCGTTCCAGATGTAAATGTTTTTCTCCACATATACCTGGTCAAACTTTTCTGAGGTTTGACTTTTCAAAACATCCATATGCTTATGGACGTGACAGAGTCCCTAACTAGAGGGAGAGAAATAGAAAGAGTGAGTGTCGGTGTCAAAACCGGCGGATCTCGGGTAGGGGGTCCCGAACTGTGCGTCTAGGCGGATGGTAACATGAGACAAGGGACACGATGTTTTACCCAGGTTCGGGCCCTCTTGATGGAGGTAAAACCCTACGTCCTGCTTGATTAATATTGATGATGTGTGTTACAAGAGTAGATCTACCACGAGATCAGGGAGGCTAAACCCTAGAAGCTAGCCTATGGTAAGATTGTTGTTCGTCCTACGGACTAAAGCCATCCGGTTTATATAGACACTGGAGAGGGATAGGGTTACACAAAGTCGGTTACAATGGTAGGAGATCTACATATCCGTATCGCCAAGCTTGCCTTCCACGCCAAGGAAAGTCCCATCCGGACACGGGCGAAGTCTTCAATCTTGCATCTTCATAATCTTGGAGTCCGACCGATGATGATAGTTCGGCTATTCGGACACCCCTAGTCCAGGACTCCCTCAGTAGCCCCTGAACCAGGCTTCAATGACGACGAGTCCGATGCGCATATTGTCTTCGGCATTGCAAGGCGGGTTCCTCCTCCGAATAATTTATAGAAGATTGTGAACACCAGGATAGTGTCCGGCTCTGCAAAATATATTCCATATACCACCGTAGAGAGAATAATATTTACACAAGTTCAGTCTACTGACGTATTTCGCGACGTGACGTCACACCACTACCAAGCCTTTTCTTGAATCGTTTTTATTGTGCCACCTCAGCGTGTTTAGCGAAGCAGTTTCCTTGGCACGTCTTGTCGAGGCAGAGATCGTGTTCCCCTTATTCTGGGATTCTCATAAATACGGACGTGGGTAACCCAACCGCACCCGTTGCCACGCCCCCTCCAACGAAGGCGGGTTCCAAACGGTCACGGGGACGGCTCTTGGTATTCTCCCTCTTTATAATGAGACCAAGGCCTATTCTTTTTCTTCAATCCTCAATCGAATCTGCCCCTCGCTCCTGAGTTCCAACACCCAGGGCTCCAGATTCGGGTACCTTCGACCTTCGACAATGTCCGGCTCCGACCTACAAGGCCGGCGGATGCCCTCTTCCATCACGGAAGAAGACGTGCTAAAGCTGAGAGACGCCAGGTACTTGACCTACGAGATTTCACATAGGTTGCCTGCCCGAGGGCAAGTTATTCCTACTCCCGAGCCCGGTGAGAGCGTCGTGTTCGTGTCTCACCTCCGTCGGGGTTTAGGCTTCCCGATGGATCCCTTCGTGAGGGGGCTCATGTTTTACTATGGGCTGGAATTCCATGACTTGGCTCCGGAGTCCATCCTCCACATCTCATCATTCATTGTCGTCTGCGAAGCCTTCCTCCGCACTACCCCTCACTTCGTCTTGTGGCTCAAAACCTTCAACGTGGAGCCGAAGATGATTGAGGGGCGTCAGGCAGAGTGCGGCGGGGCGGTTATAAGCAAGAGGGCCGATGCTCCATGGCCCAAGGGCTCTTTTCAGGAGGAGCTCGGCACGTGGCAACAGGAGTGGTTCTATATCACCGCTCCAAGGGGCAGCAGGCAGAAGCCGCCGCCCGTCTTCCGCTCGGGCCCTCCACAATGACTGACGTCATGGGTCAACAAGGGGCTTAACTGGGGCCCGTCCAAAGACGTACCCCTATTGCAGGACCGGATTCGAGGCCTCCAAGAAAGGGAGATTAATCTGGTTGCAGTGGCACAGGTTATGCTGATCCGGCGCCTTCTGCCCTGCAAACGTCGCCCCCTCCGCCTGTGGGAATTTAATCCGGAGGGGCCACGAGCTCTCCAACACTTCATGGGTTTGACACCCGCGGAGATGTACAAACTGTTCTTCGGATCGCAAGAGATGCGTCCAGACTTAACCGAGGACGCCGGCCTAAGCTGCAATCTCCCGGATACTCAAGTAAGTAGCCCTGTGTCCGGACATATTGTCCATTTATTTATCATGGGTTTTCCTTTTAACCAACTATCCCTTGGACAGGAGTGGATAGCGCAAGCAAAACTGATACGGTGTCCGGCCCCCCTCCCTGAGACCACGCCGGATCCCGTGTTAGTCAAAATGTTGGAGTTTGCGCCTTCGAAGGAGAGCGAAGGGGGGCACAGGGAAACTACCACCTCTGCCAAGGAGCAAGCCGTAAGTAAAAAAAGGGGGAATTTTGTAATTGGGAACACCCCTATATTATTTCCAATGGTAACCGAAGTTTTCACCTTGTAGTTCGGATCTCAGCCCATCTCAGCAGAGCTCAACTTCGGGGGACCTTCGTCCAGAGATGATGGAGAGCGAGACGCCTCCATCTGCCACCCCGTCAGGCGGGGCGGGCAACCCTGAGGTGTCTTCACGGAGGATCTCCCCGAGTCCGGCGGGGCCGGAGAGTCCGGCACCCATTGGAGTACGGCCGGTGGAGCTACAGGATTTGCTCAAGAGGGCATCTATCTCGGAAGATCACCGCACATTAATGAGTATGGTAATTGAGAGGATCTCATCCGCCGAAAGCGGGTTGTATGAGGCCGTCGGAAATTTGCTGACGGGGTTTGAGGTACGCAAAAAATGACATACCTTTTGACAGTTTTGCACATGGAGTGCGCCCTGTATAGATAGTAGCCCCTGAGACTTGGTATGCTTTCGAAAGCGACAGCATGCCAAGGATCATAGTCTCAGTAATAGAATGTCGCCTTTCCTATGCAGGTGGCGAAACATTCGATGGCCAGCCGGACTGATGGAGTTGCCGAGCTGAAGAGGCAACTCGATGTTGCGGATGCGGACATCGCGCTGGTCAATAAACGACTTGATGATTCACAAGGTAGGTGGTTGCTCCGCGGTCGCCTAGTAAGGGAGCTGACGCCCATTCCTTACAATTTGTATGCTTGATGCAGATGGTGCCGCTGCTATGGAAGACCTTCGAGCAGAGCTTGCTCGAGCCAAGGAGCAAGCCAGGAAAAGTGATGCGGCTGCCTCGAAGGCAGCGGAAGAGCTAGAAGCCGAAAAGGCTGCTCACTGCCGAAGCAGGGAAGAGATGGCCGGAATGGCCTTGAAATTAAAAGATGCTACCAACCGTTGTGAGGTTCTTGAAGGAGAACGCCAAGTGGAGCAAGATGGCCTTTAAGAAGGCCGCCGCCGAAGTCAAGGATGCCCGGAGTGAGATGCGGGCTATGAAGGAGGAACTGCGTCAAGCCGGAGACATTGCGGCTGGAAAGCCCTTTCTTCTACGTAGGAAGTGCACGGATCCGAAGTATGCTCAGCTGGGCCAGTTGTGTGGTGCGGAGGATCCTTATCTGGATTTTGCGGCGAGTGCGGCGGACGCAGTCGTGCACTTCCGAAGCCAGAAGGATCATGAAATGGAAGAGCTTTACTGGTCTCAATTCCATAGTCCGGAGCATCCACTTCCGTTGACTGATCGGCTGGCTGAGTGGGTTGAGCTGAATAGATTGTCCGGACTTGCCATGACGGATGTGGTCGCTCATCTGTGGCCGGAAAGGCCCAAGCCGAAGAGTTATTTTGGCTTGTTGCAGCAATTCCTTGGGGCGGTGCCACATATCAAGGCGATGAAGCGGTCGGCATGCATAGAAGGTGCACGGATGGCTCTCGCCCATGTGAAAACATACTGGGCGGAGATGGATGCCACCGCTGTTGCATCCCGGGGTTCGGACAAAAGCCGATTACTCGCCGAGCACTATTTTGAGGAAGTCCTGCAGGGCGCTCGTGTAATAGAGTCACAGTGCTCGAAAGATGTTATGTTTAAATGACATGTATGATTTCTAAGATCATGTTTATAATGCAACGGCTTTTTATACTTGTGCGTTCAAGTATTGAACTATCTCCTGTGCGGCCGTATATGTATGAATAACCTGAAAGTTGCAGTCTTTGGCTTCAGCCCCCACGCACATGGTGCGGGGGTGTTTGCAAAAAAGAAAAGCGCTTTTCACACTTAATCCAACGTCTTGGTCCTTTGAAGGAGGTGATAGCATAGCAAACTAGGAAACCATACTATAGTGCTTTATCACTTTCACTTAGCCATAGGAGCTCGATGGTGGGGCTACTATATAGCCCCTAGAGGCACCGCGCTCTCCGAACTTGGGGCGCGTATGTGCCTGACCGGGAAGCGGTCCTTCGTCAAAGCGGAGGAATTCTAAACATTCCAATAGTTGATCGAGTGGTTGACTAGTCTCTCGCTATATCATGATAGTCAGTTTTTGGCTTTCTCTACTGAGGTGCTCGCCCGACCGAACCGAGCAACAATCGCAGTAGTTCTCCTGGTGCCGCGTTAGCCGATGGAGCAGAACGTAAGGCAGCAAAACACAGGAGCCGGGCAAACCCAACATTTGACCAAAGACATGATTCGGAGCTGGTGCATATAAGGGCTAACTCGAGACGCCGAACACTCCCTGAGGTGTTCGGTCTTTATGATACCGGGCAGAACAATGCCCTAAGCCCCTAGTGTCCAGGTACAGGCGGGAACTTCTGACGCGGCCGATGCCAAAACGCCAGCCTCCTCCTTGGTTATGGTAGAAAACCGGGGGATGTGTATCAACAAGAGACAGTAAGAAAGGTTTACGCAGGGTCTTAATCTGAAAAGAATCCTTGCAACGGGTCCCTGCTGCACGTTTGCGCCTGTGTCTCCGTTGTGCTGTATCCTGGATGGGTGTAGCACGTGCTTCATCTGTAAAAGAGAAGGACTTAGTTTGGAAGAAATATCGTGCAAAAGTTGTATTTGAAATAAAGTATAATTTGGAAGATGAATAAAGTTGAGCTTTATTGGCTCTCATCGTTTATACGCACAGCCCCTTGTAAAGGGGTATGCGGCTGGGAAGCCCCTTGTTTATTTACGCCGGACTCGCCTAACCGTGTCCGAGGTCTGAATGACCTGTTTTTAGGGGCTTTGACCTGCAAGGTCGGATTAGTGTGTGGTTGTCAAGGCGGCCTCGCGTTCTCCGTGGTCAAGGAACACTCAGAGTTACTCTTTAATGAGATTATGCCGCGTGGACCGGGCATTTTAAGCGTAAGAGACACGTAATGTGTTATTGCGTTAAAGCGGGCGAAAGCTTCGCGTCCCAGTAGTGCTTGAGGGCCACTGTGAAATGGGGCGATATGGAGAGTGAGCTTTTCGCGACGGAGGTTGTCGGATGAACTGGACACAACCTCTAGTGGTACAGAGCCTGTTCAATTGGCTTAAAGGCCTTGCGTCACTCCTTTGAAGGAAGTGCTGCTACGGCGAATTTTGGTAGGGTCTATCCCCATTCTGCGGATGGTGTCCTGGTATGGCAGGTGCCGCACTGTATTTTCGTGTTATCACATGAAGTGAGTTCACTGTTTTGACTTCTAGTGGGAAAATCTTTTGTTTTCCGGCGTGCTGCTTGTGGGGTTCGTCGCCGTCTTCGCTTGGTGTGTCGAGCCCCTTGCGTTCGGCGTTAAGTCGCCCGGACTGTTTGAAGACCCAACAATCTCTGTGGGTATGGTTTGCAGGCTTCCCGGAGGTACTATGTATTTGACATAGCCTATCCAGAATTTTGTTTAGGTTGGACAGCTCGTCGCTGTTGTCCTTGAGGGGTAGTGTTTTATTATTCGGCCGAGAGCTTTTGAATCCGGCATTGACCGCCGTGCTATTTGGGCCATCTTCCTTATTCCGGCGCTGATCTTTTCTGCGTCGTGATTTCCCATTTCCATCCCTGACTTCGGATGTACTCGGGTCGCTGGTGATGCATCTAGCCAGCCAGCTGTCTTCCCCTGCGCAAAAGCGGGTCATGAGGCTTGTTAGTGCAGCCATTGTTCTTGGTTTTTCCTGGCCGAGGTGTTTGGCGAGCCATTTGTCTCGGACGTTGTGCTTAAAGGCTGCTAAGGCTTCGGCGTCCGGACAGTCGACTATTTGGTTCTTTTTGGTGAGGAACCTGTTCCAGAATTTGCGTGCTGACTCTCCGGGCTGTTTATGTGACTTAAATCGTCTGCATCCGGAGGGCGACATAAGTCCCTTGAAAATTTGCTCGAAACGCATCCTCGAGCTCTTCCCAACTTCCAATGGTATTTTCTGGGAGGCTTTTGAGCTAATGCCAAGCTGGCCCTTTGAGCTTGAGGGGTAGGTATTTTATGGCATGGAGATCGTCTCCTCTGGCCATATGTATGTGTAGGATATAATCCTCAATCCAGACTCCGGGGTCTGTTGTTCCGTCATATGCCTCTACGTTTACAGGTTTGAATCCCGCTGGAAATTCATGATCCAGTACCTCGTCGGTGAAACATAGTGGGTGTGCGGCGCCCCTGTATTTAGGTGTGCCGTTGTCTTCAAACGCTCGGCGGGTTGTGTTGCTTCCTGGAGTCTTCTTTTTTGGCCCATAGATAGATCTGACCGGGTCATCCTTTTTCCGAGGATCTTTATGCTGATCGTGTGCCGACTTGTGTGCGGAGCCCCTTGCTGCTCTTAGCCTGTCATCTGGTCGTCTATCCGGCCAGGCGGCCTCTTTCTTTTTTGACTGCGGGGGCTCTAAGGCCTCCTCGTCGAATTCGGGCAACAGCTTGCGCTTCGGGTAACTCTTTGCTTGGCGACTAGCGTCATATTTATCTGCGGTATTGAGTACTTTGCTCCATCTCATTCTGAGTGCGTCCTCTGCTGTTTTGAGCTTCCGCTTTTGCTTCTTCAAGCTTCTTGCAGTAGCGACGAGCCTTTTATGAAGGTTCTTATGCTCTGGTGATGTGTTCGGCGTGAGATCGTCTAGGCTCTTGTTTTTCGCCGGGGATGGGTTGCTTGTCCAGTTCACCGTGTTCGGATGATTGCTTGGTGGCGTGTTCGCCGTCCACTGCTTCGCCCTGCTCTAGGGACGGGTCTATATGGGTGCGGTTTTTATCGAGGCGGGACTTCGGGCGGCGCTTGCGTCGACGTTTTGGTTGTTTACTGGGGGAGTTGTCCTTCGCCATGTCCCGTTGTTCCTCATTATCGCTTCCTTTTGGTGTATCCACCATGTATACGTCGTGAGTTGGGGTGGCTTTCCAGTGCCCGATAGGCACTGGTTCTTGGTCGTCTCCGGCATTGTCGTCCATACCGTCGATGTCTTCGGAGTCCAAGTCTAGCATGTCGGTTAGATCGTCGACAGTGGCTACTAAGTGGGTGGTGGGTGGGCGTTGAATTTCTTCGTTGTCCGCATCCCAACCGTCCTGACCGCAGTCCGGCCAGGGCTCTCCTGATAACGAGAGATACTTTAGCGAGCTCAAGATGTCGCCGAAAGGTGAGTGTTGAAAGATGTCAGTGGTGATGAACTCCATGACCGGCGCCCAACCGGATTCGGTTGGAGGGGGCGTGGGAGGTTCGGAGTCCGGCAAAGAGTCTGACACCTCGGAGTCATGGGCTTCATGAGGGACAAGGTCAGTGTTCGGCTCTATCGCCGTAGAGGTTGCAGCCCCCGAGGCGGTGTCTAGCCATCCGTCCTCGATTTGTGCAGCCGGCTCCGAATTGAAGATCGGAGCTGGCTCGAGTGCGGCCTCCAGGGTACTGTCCGGCTGCAGAGCTAGATCATGCCCGTCGTGACAGTGCGGCGCGCTTGGCTGTGGCTCGAATCCATCGAAGATCAAGTCCCCGCGGATGTCAGCCGTGAAGTTCAAACTTCCAAATCTGACCTGACGGCCAGGGGCGTAGCTTTCGATCTGCTCCAGATGGCCAAGCGAATTGGCCCGCAGTGCAAAGCCGCCGAATACGAAGATCTGTCTGGGGAGGAAGGTCTCACCCTGGACTGCATCGTTAATGATGATCAAAGAAGCCATCGAACCTATCAGCGACGACACAGAGGAACTCTCAATGAAAGCACCAATGTCGGTGTCAAAACCGGCGGATCTCGGGTAGGGGGTCCCGAACTGTGCGTCTAGGCGGATGGTAACAGGAGACAAGGGACACGATGTTTTACCCAGGTTCGGCCCCTCTTGATGGAGTTAAAACCCTACGTCCTGCTTGATTAATATTGATGATGTGTGTTACAAGAGTAGATCTACCACGAGATCAAGGAGGCTAAACCCTAGAAGCTAGCCTATGGTAAGATTGTTGTTCGTCCTACGAACTAAAGCCATCCGGTTTATATAGACACCGGAGAGGGCTAGGGTTACATAGAATTGGTTACAATGGTAGGAGATCTACATATCCGTATCGCCAAGCTTGCCTTCCACGCCAAGGAAAGTCCCATCCGGACATGGGATGAAGTATTCAATCTTGCATCTTCATAGTCTTGGAGTCCGGCCGATGATGATAGTTGGGCTATCCGGACACCCCCTAGTCCAGGACTCCCTCAGTGAGTGAAAAAAGTGTGCGTGCGTGTGTGAAAGAGACATGGACAACACACGATAAAAGTAGAGAAAAAGCGTGTGTGTCTTATGCAAACATATCACACATGCATCTTTGACAACGGAGGCAAGGTGAGGAGACAGTGTGTGGTTGTTTGGAACCGAGAGAGGAAGACCCCTAGCACGTGGCCAAGAGGGGTCTGACAAACAAGGGAGAGAGGTCGAGAGAGACGTATGGAGAAAATGCAGACATGGGGAGGAGGGAGTGTATGTTTGTCATAGAGAGATCCCCTGGAGATCGTGATGGGACTACATGGGTGGGAGATCGAGTGACAAGGTGTGTGCGCGATAGAAGATGCCTCGAGAGATATCGAGACATACGTATGGATGGAAGGAGGCAATACGTGTGTTCCTGATGACTAGTAAGAGATAATCATACTTAGGGGGGGAGTGCTTGCGCCTATGATGGAGTGAGGGATTATGGTACTTAGGGGGTGCGTGTCACATGGAGAGAGAACAAAGGCAGAGAGTGTTGGATGGGTCTATACATATAGCATGAGCGAGACATGTGTATGTGTGAACCAGGGAGATATAAGGTCAGTTTGGCTTGCGTCCTGAGCATCTTTTGCCTGGCCTGGGGTTGTGGCTGGATTTCATGCACGCTTGTTTGGTTGCTACCCTATGAAAAAGAAAGCCCGCCTGGCCTGGATTCCCTTGCACTTCAATTAGCCTAGCTGGACTCCACACACTGCAAGTAGCCTGGCCCAGGCGACCGATTTCGAACGCCTGGCCGTGCCTGGTCATGCGGCCACGAGACTAACAACAACCTGGATGGATATTAGCATTAAATAATTGCTGCATGGATTTATTGATGGGACGTTGATGCTTTGCCTGGCCCAGGCATGAACCAAACGCTTCAGCACCACACAAGCCTGGCCAGGCAGAAATATTTTACATCTCACGTCCACACCAGGCAGTATTGGCCATCAAGGCATGAGGGTCAGGTCACGAACCAAACTGACCAATAAAGTTTGAGAGAGATTGAGGAGCCCCGATAAGGCTGAGTGGTGCGTCAGATAGCTAAGAGGGGGAAAGAGATATTCCATCCACTCGATAATGCAGTGCATGTAAATTTTTTAGAAGTCAAACTTTGGAAACTTTGATCATGTTTACGCAAATGTTATTTATATCTACAATACCAAAGATACATCATACAAAACTACATCTCATGGTGAATCTAATGGTATATATTTGCCGTTCTAGATGTAATAGTTTTTCTCTACGTACATGGTCAAACTTTGTGATGTTTGACTTTTCAATAAATCTATATGCTATGGACCGAGGAGAGTGCCTAAGTCGAGACAGATCAAGTGCGTGTGAAGGAGAATGAGTAAGTGTGCAAAAAGAGTATGTGTGTGAAAGAGAAAGTGACAACAAACGATAAATTAGAGAGAGAGAGTGTGTTTTTTCGTTTCTTATGCAAACATATCACGCATGCATCTCCGAGATAGAAAAGCGAGGCGAGGAGATACACGAAGATAGCTAGTGTGTGATTGTTTCCAACGGATAGAGACACCCCTGTAGCACATGTCCAATAGAGGTCTGGCCAACAAGGAACAAAGGTCGAGAGGGACACATGGAGGACATGGACGCATGGGGAGGGAGAGAGGGTGTGTTTGTGATAGAGAGATCCCCTTGAGATCGTGAGGGGACTATATGGGTGGGAGATCGAGGGAGGTGCGTGCGTGATAGAAAGATGCCCTGAGAGAAATCGAGATAGACCATTCACATGTTTGTGATGGAGACTAAGATTAGCTAGTCATATACATATAGGGGGACTGCGTGTGCCTACAATTGAGTGAGAGACCATCATACTTGGCTAGCTAGGCATGAGATTGTGTGTGTGTGCGCGTGTGAGATGGAGAGAGAACGAGGGAGAGAGATAGAGTTTTAGATGGGACTATCAAGTGCGAGTGAGATATGCATGTGTATGTGTGACCCAGGTAGATGGAGAGTTTGATAGAGAGGCGGAAGAGCTCCGAGACAATAGAGTTGTGCGTGAGAGAGTTACGGGCAACGAGCCAAGGAATTTGTGTGCGTACGATGAGTGCACCCAAGATATCTAGCTTGGACTAGCTAGAGTATCATACATAGTGTGCGAGAGAGACCTATAGATGGAGTATATATGCATGTGAACTAGAAAGACCCCCCCCACACACAAAAAGAGAGAGAGATGGAGAGAAAGGGAGAGGGACCAACAAGGTTTTTGTGTTGGATGCGTGCGACAGAATTGAAGATTGTCGGCGAGAGAGAGAGAGAAAGAGAGAGAGAGAGAGAGAGAGAAAGAGAGAGAGAGAGAGAGAGAGAGAGTGAGAGAGAGAGAACATGAGTCCGAGAGAGTGGGAGGTCACGTTTTATGCATCAAAGACTGATATAAACCATGTTTCGATATAAACTTGCATTCAAATATTTAAATTGGAGAACATGTTGTCTGCAATCCACACATGAATGGATATATGCGTATATCAAACAAGATCATTAATTTGACTTTCAACATGTTCATGGAGTACTATAATACTGTACAACATGCTACTCGATTGAGGTGTTCAATTTTGGATTTAGTTCACTATTTTGACCTAGTGAACGAGCTATCTCATTGAATCGAGATATTTCATTTTGGGTTTGATTCACGTTTTTGAGTGGGTCAACTATTTGTCATATAGTAAATCGCTAGCAATGAGCATGTAAAAACACATTACTCCCGAGCATCATCTCTCCATCTAAAAAAGAAGTGGCAAGCTAATATTTCAAAATTTGATTTGAATCGACTTGGTAAGGTAGACATGGATGCTCGTTCTCCCAAAATTTGAAAGAACCATTAAACATCCTCCGCTCGGTGTTATTTGCCCGAGAAAATAAATGGGAGACGCGAAATTACTGTCCTATGTGGGACACACATCAATTGGCCCATTGTACATCGAGGGTAGGTTCGTAACTTCATCCAAGCACGCCTTCTCCTCGGCCGAAATGACATGTGCCAAATAATTCATAAACCATGGTCGGCAAAACACACTTTCCTTGCCCGAAATAGCTCGCGCCCACTATTTCAAAACACGCTCTCCTCGCCCGAAATCGCTCGCGCCCACTATATTTCAAAACACGCCCTCCTCGCCCGAAATCGCTCCCGCCCACTATTTGGGGAGAAGCAAAGTTACTCTACTATCCCCGACCCTCAGTACACACACCCAAGCAGAGAAGCCTAAAGGCAGGGGTAGAACTATAACTCCCCCTCACATTCCAGACAAATGTGTCCGTAAGACATGGTTCCACCCCCCCCCAATTCATACCTCGTGGGCACCAAATCACCTTCTCCCCGGGAAGCTCCCTTCTCCTGAGCCGCGAAACCTCAGCCCCTCCTCCATGGCGCCCCCATCGCACCAATTTCACTGTCGCCCTCCTCCCTAATGCTGGAGACACTGTCCATTTGCCATTGTGCACTGGGCCGTGTGCCTCTTACTCCGTGCTGCTGGAGCTGCCTCGACGACGGCCGCGTGAATCGTACCGGAGCCGATTCACCCCCGCCGTTGTTCACGGCGCCGGAGCGGCTCCAACTTCGGGTCCGTCCAGAGTCCCGGCGCTGCTTCCTTGTAGCCATCGACCGTCGCAACATCGCTGTTTCCCTGCCGCCGGTCGCCACCGCAACCGCGCCGGCATCACCAACTCGATAGCTGGACCTGCCTACTTCATCATGCCGCCAGATAGGTCGCACCCTCATCTCAAATCACTTTATTTAGGCGTTAGTTGTCTGAATTTTTATTCTAGGCCAATTGATTCCCAATGGGAAGCAGCACCCCTCGAGGCGGCGGAGCTCCTAGGCTGCCGGTTGGCTGGTGTCTAATGTAAGGGTGCAGGGCCGCAAGTTCGCCGTGGAAGCAATGCTTAGATGGCTATCTTAGAGTTGCATGGGTTGAAGGTACTGCCGCTGCCAGATCTGGATGACGGGGAGTTATGTGTACTACACAACCTTCTTCTTGTAGACATTGTTGGTCCTGCAAGTGCATAGGTTTGTAGGACAGTAGAAAATTTCCCTCAAGTGGATGACCTAAGGTTTATCAATCTGTAGGAGGCGTAGGATGAAGATGGTCTCTCTCAAACAACCCAACAACCAAATAACAAAGAGTCTCTTGTGTCCCCAACACACCCAATACAATGGTAAATTGTATAGGTGCACTAGTTCGACGAAGAGATGGTGATACAAGTGCAAAATAGATGGTAGATAAAGGTTTTTGTAATCTGAAATTATAAAAACAGCAAGGTAGCAAGTGGTAAAAGTGAGCGTAAATGGTATTGCAATGCTAGGAAACAAGTCCTAGGGTTCATACTTTCACTAGTGCAAGTTCTCTCAACAATAATAACATAGATAGATCATATAACAATCCCTCAACATGCAACAAAGAGTCACTCCAAAGATACTAATAGCAGAGAACGAACGAAGAGATTATGGTAGGGTACGAAACCACCTCAAAGTTATTCTTTCGGATCAATCTATTCAAGAGTTCGTACTAGAATAACACCTTAAGACACAAATCAACCAAAACCCTAATGTGACCTAGATACTCCATTGTCACCTCAAGTATCCGTGGGCATGATTATATGATATGCATCACACAATCTCAGATTCATCTATTCAACCAACACAAAGTACTTCAAAGATTGCCCCAAAGTTTCTACCAGAGAGTCAAGAACGTGTGCCAACCCCTATGCATAGGTTCATGGGTGGAACCCGCAAGTTGGTCACCAAAACATACATCAAGAGGCACATGATATCCCATTGTCACCACAAATAAGCACGGCAAGACATACATCAAGTGTTCTCATAAAAGACTCAATCCGATAAGATAACTTCAAAGGGGAAACTCAATTCATCACAAGAGAGTAGAGGGGGAGAAACATCATAAGATCCAACTACAATAGCAAAGCTCGGGATACATCAAGATAGTGCCATAGAGGGAACACGAGAGAGAACACGAGAGAGAGAGAGAGATCAAACACATAGCTACTGGTACATACCCTCATCCTCGAGGGTGAACTACTCCCTCCTCGTCATGGAGAGCGCCGGGATGATGAAGGTGGCCACCGGTGAAGGACCCCCCTCCGACAGGATGCCGGGAAGGGCTCCCGAGAGGTTTTTGGTGGCTACAGAGGCTTGCGGCGGCGGAACTCCCGATCTATCTTGATATTCAATGGTTTTAGGGTACGTAGGCTTATATAGGCGAAAGAAATCGGTCGGGGGGTGCTCGAGGGGTCCACGAGACAGGGGGCCGCACCCTGTGGGGGGGGGGGCGCCCCCTATCTTCTGGGCTCCTCGAAGATCTTCTGACTTGATCTCCAAGCCTGCAGGATGATAATCTTCCAAAAAAACTCATTGCCGAAGGTTTCATTCCGTTTGGACTCCGTTTGATATTCCTTTTCTTCGAAATACTGAAACAGGCAATAAAACAGCAATATGGGCTGGGCCTCCGGTTAATAGGTTAGTCCCAAAAGTAATATAAAAGTGTATAATAAAGCCCATAATCATTCAAAACTGATAATAAAATAGCATGAATGCTTCATAAATTATAGATACATTGGAGACATATCAGCATCCCCAAGCTTAATTCCTACTCGTTCTCGAGTATGTAAATGATAAAAGAAAGAATTTATGAAGTGTGAATGCTAGAGGTGCACAAGTTTGATCAATGATAATTTCAATCACCTTTACTAGCATGATAATATGTCATAACAGTAGTTCATCTCATAAAACTTTTCACGAACTTGTAACAAGCAATTCACATGTTAAAGCATAGGCCATAAACTTTCTTGAAAACTAGCAAACTTCATTCTTAGTAATCAAAACAATTGCAATTGATCTTATTTTCAGGAAGAGTCTATGTCAGAGCTTTGATTTAGCAAACTTCACATCTCAACTATCATATAGTTTTCTACAATTGCTAACACTCACGCAATACTTTTGGTTTTGTAGTTTTAATCAGACACAGAGAAAGATTGGGGCTTATAATGTTGCCTCCAAACGTATTCACCTTTGGGTGATGTCAACAATAATAGTTCATGCTAACGTACATCCAATTGTATATATACATCAGGATCACCCTAACACAAAGTGCTCACCAAAGGATAAAATGAAAAAGGGAAACGTGAAGATCACCTTGACTCTTGCATAAAGTAAAAGACATAAAGTAAAAGATAGGCCCTTCACAGAGGGAAGCAGAGGTTGTCATGCGCTTTTAGGGTTGGATACACAAAATCTTAATGCAAAAGAAAGTCACTTTATATTGCCCCTTGTATATGGACCTTTATTATGCAGTCTATCGCTTTTATTGCTTCCATAACAAGTTCGTACAAAGCTTATTTTCTCCACACTAATAAGTCATGCATATTTAGAGAGCAATTTTTATTGCTTGCAGTGATGACAACTTGAAGGATCTTACTTAATCCATAGGTAGGTATGGTGGTCTCTCATGGCAAAAACTGGGTTTAAGGATATTTGGAAGCACAAGTAGTATCTCTACTTGGTGCTAGGAATTTTTGGCTAGCATGAGGGGGAAAGGCAAGCTCAACATGTTTGAATGACCCATGACAATATACTTTAACTGAGATGCGAGAAAACATAACCCATTACGTTGTCTTCCTTGTCCAACATCAACTCTTTAGCATGTCATACTTAATGAGTGCTCACAATTATAAAAGATGTCTATGATAATATATTTATATGTGAAATCTCTCTTCCTTCAATATTCTTTCAGGAATTGTTCAAATGACTAATACAATGCTTGCTAACCGCCAATAAATTTACAACCTCTACTTCTTAGATGTGAAGTCATTACTCCCCATGGGATAAGCAAAAGAGACATATATAATTTCAGATTTATGACAATCAACTCATTCAACCATTTACTCTTAGGATATAAGTGAAGCACACGAGTAAATGACAAACTACTCCAAAAAGATATAAGTGAAGATCAATGAGTAGCTAAATAATTATGTAGCTATACGAAAACTCCCTCTCATTTAAGGATTTCAGACCTTGGTATTGTATTCAAGCATCAAGCAAAACAAAATAAAATGACATTCCAAGGATAGCACAACTCATGTGAAGAAGCAAAAACTTAGGCTCAACCGATACTAACCGATGATTGTCGAAGAAGAAAGGTGGGATGCCTACCGGGGCATCCCCAAGCTTAGATTCTTGATACTTCTTGAAATATTATCTTGGGGTGCCTTGGGCATCCCCAAGCTTGAACTTTTGTGTCTCCTTAATTCCTCTCATATCATGGTTTCTCTTTTTACCAAAAGCTTCATCCACACCAAACTCAACAAGAACTCATGAGATAAGTTAGTATAAAACAATGCAAAACCTTATCATCTTCTACTATAACAAATTACTAAAATTATTATTAAACATTTCATAATAAATGGCTCTGCATATTTAATACTCCTATCCTCAAATAGAATCATTAAACAAGCAAACATATGCAAACAATGCAAACATAACAGCAATCTGCCAAAACAGTACAGTCTGTAAAGAATGCAAGAGTATCAATACTTCCCTGACTCCAAAAATTATGAGAGAAAATTACCACTGCAATAAATTTACCATAGATTAATATGCAAAAATATTCAACATTATACCATTCTCTGACTTTTCTAGGGATTTTTTGCAACAGCGGTAAACTTTTTGTTTTCAAACAGCAACATGTATACTAGCAAAATAAGCATGGCAAAGGCTATCCTTGACATTTTTATTGAAACTAAAGGTGCAAAACATTATTGTAACTAACAGAAAGCAAAAACTAACAAAATAAAATGACACTCCAAGCAAAACACATATCATGTGGCGAATAAAAATATAGCTCCAAGTAAAGTTACCGATGAACGAAGACGAAAGAGGGGATGCCTTCCGGGGCATCCCCAAGCTTAGGATCTTGGTTGTCCTTGAATATTACCTTGGGGTGCCTTGGGCATCCCCAAGATTAGGCTCTTGCCACTCCTTATTCCATAGTCCATCGAATCCTTACCCAAAACTTGAAAACTTCAACCACACAAAACTCAACACAAAACTCGTAAGCTCTGTTAGTATAAGAAAATGAAAACACCACTTAGGTACTGTAATGAACTCATTATAAATTCATATTTGTGTAATATCTACTGTATTCTAACTTCTCTATGGTTCATACCCTCCGATACTACTCATAGATTCATCAAAATAAGCAAACAACACAATGAAAAAAGAATCTGTCAAAAACAGAACAGTCTGTAGTGATCTGTATCAAACGTATACTTCTGGAACTCAAAAAATTCTGAAATAAATTTGTGGACCTGAGGAATTTGTCTATTAATAATCTTAAAAAATAATCAACCTAAAAGCACTCTGTAGTAAAAAATGGCAGCTATTCTCGTGAACACAAAAGTTTCTGTTTTTTACAGCAAGATCATAAAGACTTCACCCAAGTCTTCCCAAAGGCTCTACTTGGCACTTTATTGAAATAAAAGCTATAAGACATGATTAACACAGTATCATAATCATGTGAACACACAAAAACAGTAAGGGTAAATATTGGGTTGCCTCCCAACAAGCGCTTTTCTTTAATGCCTTTCTAGCTAGGCATGATGATGGCAATGATGCTCACATAAAAGATAAGAATTGAAACATAAAGTGAGCATCATGAAGAATAAGACTAGAAAATTTAAGCCTAACCCACTTCCTATGCATAGGGATTTTGTGAGAAAACAACTTATGGGAACAATAATCAACTGGCATAGGAAGGTAAAACAAGCATAACTTCAAAATTTTGAGCACATAGAGAGGAAACTTGATATTATTGCACTTCCTACAAGCATATATTCCTCCCTCATAATAAGTTTCAGTAGAATCATGAATGAATTTAAAAATATAACCATCACCTAAAGCATTCTTTTCATGATCTACAAGCATAGAAAATTTACTACTCTCCACATAAGCAAAATTCTTCTCATGAATAATAGTGGGAGCAAACTCAACAAAATAACTATCATGCGAGGCATAATCCAATTGAAAACTAAAATCATGATGACAAGTTTCATGGTTATCATTATTCTTAATAGCATACAAGTCATCACAATAATCATCATATATAGCAACTTTGTTCTTATAATCAATTGGAACCTCTTCTGAAATAGTGGAATCATCACTAAATAAAGTTGACACTCCTCCAAATCCACTTTCATATTCATCACAATAAGATTCAATATCCTCCAAAATAGTGGGACCAATACTACCTAAAGTTGACACTCTTCCAAACCCACTTTGATCAACATAATCATCATAAATAGGAGGCATGCTTTCATCATAACAACTTTGCATATCAAAACTTGGGGGACAAAAATATTATATTCATCAAACATAACATTCCCAAGCTTGTGGCTTTGCATATCATTAGAATTATGAGTATTCAAGGAATTCATACTAACAACATTGCAATCATGCTCATCATTCAAGGATTTAGTACCAAGCATTTTAATGCATTCTTCTTCTAGCACTTGAGCACACTTTTCCTTACCATCAA
This sequence comes from Triticum aestivum, assembly GCF_018294505.1. Classification (NCBI taxonomy): domain Eukaryota; kingdom Viridiplantae; phylum Streptophyta; class Magnoliopsida; order Poales; family Poaceae; genus Triticum; species Triticum aestivum. The sequence goes on along the minus strand of NC_057798.1, from coordinate 505,864,894 downwards.
ACTCACGAAAGATATTAAAAAGACGAAGAGTATGAGACAAACTCAAATCCATTTTTTTTGTAGTTTTCTTTTACAAACTAAACTAGTGATAAAATAAGAAACAAAAATATTCGATTGCAAGATCTAAAGATATACCTTCAAGTGCTAACCTCCCCGGCAACGGCGCCAGAAAAGAGCTTGATGTCTACTACTCAACCTTCTTCTTGTAGACGTTGTTGGGCCTGCAAGTGCACAGGTTTGTAGGACAGTAGCAAATTTCCCTCAAGTGGATGACCTAAGGTTTATCAATTCGTAGGAGGCGTAGGATGAAGATGGTCTCTCTCAAACAACCCTGCAACCAAATAACAAAGAGTCTCTTGTGTCCCCAACACACCCAATACAATGGTAGATTATATAGGTGCACTAGTTCGGCGAAGAGATGGTGATACAAGTGCAATATGGATGGTAGATAAAGGTATTTGTAATCTTAAATTATAAAAACAGCAAGGTAACTAATGGTAAAATGAGAGTAAACAGTATTGCAATGATAGGAAACAAGGCCTAAGGTTCATACTTTCACTAGTGCAAGTTCTCTCAACAATAATAACATAGATCGATCATATAACAATCCCTCAACATGCAACAAAGAGTCACTCCAAAGCCACTAATAGCGAAGAACAAATGAAGATATTATGGTAGGGTACGAAACCACCTCAAAGTTATCCTTTCTATTCTATCTATTCAAGAGTTCGTAGTAAAATAACATTAAGCTATTCTTTCCGCTCAATCTATCATAGAGTTCATACTAGAATAACACCTTAAGACACAAATCAACCAAAACCCTAATGTCACCTAGATACTCCATTGTCACCTCAAGTATCCGTGGGCATGATTATACGATATGCATCACACAATCTTAGATTCATCTATTCAACCAACACAAAGTACTTCAAAGAGTGCCCCAAAGTTTCTACCGGAGAGTCAAGAACGTGTGCCAACCCCTATGAAAAGGTTCATGGGTGGAACCCGCAAGTTGGTCACCAAAACATACATCAAGAGGCACATGATATCCCATTGTCACCACAGATAAGCACGGTAAGACATACATCAAGTGTTCTCATAAAAGACTCAATCCGATAAGATAACTTCAAAGGGGAAACTCAATTCATCACAAGAGAGTAGAGGGGGAGAAACATCATAAGATCCAACTACAATAGCAAAGCTCGGGATACATCAAGATCGTGCCATAGAGGGAACACGAGAGAGAACACGAGAGAGAGAGAGATCAAACACATAGCTACTGGTACATACCCTCAGCCCCGAGGGTGAACTACTCCCTCCTCGTCATGGAGAGCGCCGGGATGATGAAGATGGCCATCGATGAAGGACCCCCCCTCCGGCAGGGTGCCGGGAAGGGCTCTCGAGAGGTTTTTGGTGGCTACAGAGGCTTGCGGCGGTGGAACTCCCGATCTATCTTGATATTCAATGGTTTTAGGGTACGTAGGATTATATAGGCAAAAGAAGTCAGTCGGGGGGTGCTCGAGGGGTCCACGAGACAGGGGGCCGCACCCTGTAGGGGGGCGCCCCCTATCTCCTGGGCTCCTCGAAGATCTTCTGACTTGATCTCCAAGCCTCCAGGATGACAATCTTCCAAAAAAACACGTTGCCGAAGGTTTCATTTCGTTTGGACTCCGTTTGATATTCCTTTTCTTTGAAATACTAAAGCAGGCAATAAAACAACAATATGGGCTGGTCCTCCGGTTAATAGGTTAGTCCCAAAAGTAATATAAAAGTGTATAATAAAGCCCATAATCATTCAAAACAGATAATAAAATAGCATGAATGCTTCATAAATTATAGATACGTTGGAGACGTATCAGGGAGTCTTTGTGGATTGGCCCGGGGGCGGCGTAACCATGACAATGCGGTGGGGCGGGGAGCGGGGTTTTGGCTGGGGCCATGGACGACAGAGGCAGGCTGTTCCGCCGTTGGTCGCTGGCTCTTCGGGGAATACTCCGAATAGTGTCAGCCGGGAGGCACAAGACGGCCATCAAGCCATCCGGCGTAGATCGGACAATACCAAAATAAAATAAAATCGTGTGACCCCAATTTAGTCTTTAGTAAACAGATGTGTGACCACTCTCGTACCTTGCTGTTGATCTCTTAGTGCATTTCTTCAGATCAAAGAGATATGTCGTTCTGAACATTATGCGTTATCTGCATCTTCAGACACACCGTCTTCGGACTCACCGCAGCTGCACCAACACGGGAAGCATACACCAGAAGGGAGCTATAGTCCACACTCAACAGTTCCCTGCATCAAATGCGCGTGCCCGACATGGACAACCACAACAACTGCAGGGCCATCGACAAGTCAGCACATGATGCTCACTCCTATCGATGGCGGCCAGATAGGTTGTACCCTCATCTTACTTGTGTGCAACACTTATGGCTTTGTTATTCATCTAAGCATGGAAAATAGATTATCACATTTCACTGTATATTCATGCTGATCCCTTACGGGTCTTGTTCAGGAGTTAACACTGTTCCATAGTTCAGCTAAGATACTTGCTCTTTAGGTAACACTGTTCCATAGTTATCATCCATCAGCCAATGCTATCCCATAGGCTGGTGATTATAGTATTATATCACTTCTAGTATTACCTATGTTGTTCTTTAGTACTTTTGTGTGCCATCTAGTTAATCTCGAGTACAAACGATACATATTCTGTAGCTTTCATCTGTGTTCTCCCTTTAGTTTATGAGACCTGTTGCTGCTAGTTAACCCCAGTTCTACTATTTATGTCATCTCCTACATGCACTCATTACATAAATCTAACTACTAGTTGTCTTCCATGCATGTCAGATATAATTGCGCACACTGATATATCCACAAGAACCTCACGGAGCAATGTAAAGGCCAATAAACTTGATGTCAATGATACCCAATATGATGGAACATGTAAAGGCAGTTCTTCAGAAGACTTGCAGAAAGATGATGAATCCTCTTCACCCCACAAAGTCCTTGCTCTAACTTGGCCTGTGATATGGGCACAACATGCATATAATGTCCTTGAGTGTATCTACTCTGTTGCAATGCCATGTGCTTAGCATGCTGATCATGCATGTAAATATGTCATGCCTTCCTGTTTTTTAGTACCTATTCCATTCATGATAACATGTTTTCAAATTCAAGTACTGTCATTCTACTCTATCACAATGCCATCTGCTTAATTTGGACATCATGCTTCTGAATATCTTATGCATTGTTATTCATCAGTATGTACTTCATCTGTCTACCGTACCATGTTTTTTTACATTTAAGTGTTGTTCTAGTGCTCTGTTGCAATGCCATCTTAGTTTCCCAATCATACACGTGTATGTTGCCTTAGTTTTTTCTGTACGTATTCCACTAGCATACAGTTTTACATTCAACTAGTGTTTTTTTGCTGTGTTGTCCTGTCGTATCCCTAGCTCTTACACAATACTCCCTCTGTATGGATTACATGTTGCCGAAATGGATAAAAAAGGATGTATCTAGAACTAAAATACACCTAGACCCATCCATTTTTTCCGGATGGAGGGAATACACGTTAATATGTCATGCCTTTCTATTATTCAATACCTATTCCATCTCTCTGCTGTAGCATGTTTTATAATTAAAGCACCATTCTTATATACAAGGCATGCAAGGGGAAGACGACTATGTTAGAATCTGAAGGGTTACAAACAATGCCTTTGCAAAAGATCCAAACGCCAGGAGATAATAAACCAACTCTAGTTTTTATAGATACTGCTCGAGCAAGAGAAATCCAACTCCTACTGATAATAAGCAGATTCCAGTGGCCAAAGAACTAGTCCGCTCCAGTCCAGCAAAAATATGTCAACTCCATTCTAAGAAGCGTGTGCGTATCCTTGCATCATGAAATTTTATAGCATGCTGATCATATTTTCTACATGTTTCTTACCCATCTCTCTTTTAGAAAATAAGCTTAACAGATAGAAGAATTTCTGCACTGGTATCGTATGTGAGGAAAGATTCTTGCAGGAATGCTATGTGCTCCAATGCAGATGTAAGTACCTATTGTATATCACTATATTTTTACATCAACATGTATTTTGTTAATCGGCGTGAATCCAACCTTTATCTGATCTAAATTTAGTTGTAGCAAAATGTATGATTAAAGGCCACAATGTTGATTTTTGTAAGGAAAACTACCTGGTAGTTTTGCATCCTGAGCTGCATGAGTGTACTATCTCATATTAGTGGGTTTGAATACTTTGGTTCTGCAGTGGGTTTTCAGTGTTTTTTTACTGTGTTGTCCTGTTATATCCCTAGCTCTTACATCATACTCCCTCCGTCTGGATTACATGTCACAGAAATGGATAAAACTGGATGTATCTAGAACTGAAATACGCCTAGACCCATCCATTTATTTCCGGATGGAGGGAATACATGTCAATATGTCATGCCTTTCTATTCTTCAGTACCTATTCCATCTCTGAGCTAGCATGTTTTATAACTGAAGCACCATTCTTCTATATAAGGCATGCAAGGGGAAGACGGCTATGTTAGAATCTGAAGGGTTACAAACCAGGTCTTTACAAAAGATCCAAATGCCAAGAGATAATAAACCAACTCCATTTTTCATAGATACTGCTCCAGCACAGAGAAACCCAACTCCCACTGATAATAAGCAGATTCCAGTGGCCAAAGAACTAGTCCGCTCTAGTCTAGCAAAAGAATGTCAACTCCATTCTAAGAAGCGTGTGCGTATCCTCGCATCATAAAATTTTATAGCATTCTGATCATATTTTCTACATGTTTCTTACCCATCTCTCTTTTAGAAAATAAGGTTAAACGATAGAAGACTTCCTCCATTGGGATCGTATTCAAGGAAAATATCTGGCAGGAATTCTCTATAATCCAATGCTGATGTAAGTACCTGTTGTATATCACTATATTTGTACATCAGCATGTATTTTGTTAATCGGCGTGAATCTAACCTTTATCTGATCTAAAATTAGTTGTAGCAAAATGTTAAAGGCGCGAATGTTGATTTTTGTAAGGAAAACTGCCTCGTAGTTTTGCATACTGAGCTGCATGAGTGTACTATCTCATATCACACACATTACTAAATTGTAGTGCTTCTCTGGTTTCCCATTCATTCATTGTGTCAATGTTGCTTTCGTATTACCTTACCTAGCTAATGATAGCTGTGCCATATTGTGTTAATTTGATGTAGGCTAGTTGCCCAAACATTCATTGTGTCAATGTTGCTTTCCAATTATCTGACTTGGCCAATGATAGCAATGCTAGTGTGTTAATTTGGTGCAGGCTGCTGAAGATAAGAAGACAAACTTTGAAAACAGCAAGGCAACCCCATTGTTTTTTCCCAATAAATCTAGGCTAGGTAATATGACAATAACTTATGATTAATCTGTTTCGTTCCCCTCCTAATTTATGTTATGATGCAGTGGTCGAGACACTCTCCACTATCAATAATACAAGCCTGCCAAAATCACCATCGGAATCTGTTCAGTATCCTCTATCTCGAATGCAATGGAATAAATGTATGTTTGTGAACCAATTAATGGCTGAAGCAATGATGGAAATGGTGGATGAATCAGAGGCGTAGAGTCGTGCGACACAACAACTAATCAATATTTTCAGAGACAGTGTAGCAAAGTAGCAAGAACTTGCCCACATGCTTATGGACGTCATCTGTGCTGAGGTTGCAGATTGTGACATTGTAGATGGTTAGGTTCTGCTCATTTATTTGCACTGGCATCAATCTTTGATTGCCCAGTGGATGTAATTTCCTGTAATATATGCTGGATGTGCAACGTTATTCCCTCTATGCTGTACCTTTGCTTGACCGGTTTTGGTCCTGTGCATAATTGCTCGTTGTAATGGGCTCAAATTATCTAATTTGGCCTAAAGACATGCACGAACTTTAGTGGGCCCATTAAGTTAATGGGCCGTTACTAGGCCGAAAGTTAATTGTCGGCCCTCTTACCTCCCGGGTCGTTAACAGGCCAACATCGAAGCAGGCAACAGGTGGGCCCAATTGATTCCACGGGCCGTTAACAGGCCGTTACTAAGTTTGGGCTACATATGGCCCAACTATACTGTAGGCCTTTAGCAGGCCGAAAGAGACAATGGGCTTGTACTAGACCATGAAGAGCATGGGCCGCTAAGAGGTCGAAAGTCAGGTCGTATTTAAATGGCCCAACAGTGTTGTGGGCCTTTAGCAAGACGAAAGAGAAACCGGGATGGTATTGGACCATGAAGGGCATGGGCCGTTAAAAGGCCAAAACTAAGGTCCGACTACAAATGGCCCAACTCATTTATGGTCCGTTAACAAGCCGAAAGGCACACAGGGTCGGGAATTGGCCCAACACTTAAATGGGTCGCTAAAAGGCCAAAACTCAGGTCCGACTACAAATGGCCCAACTGATGTATGGGCCGTCAATAGGCTGAAAGAGACACCGGGCCAGAAATTGGCCCAACACTTAAATGGGCCGCTAAAACGCTGAAACTCAGTTCCGAGTACAAATGGCCCATCTGATTTATGGGCCGTCAATAGGCTGAAAGACACACCGGACCGGAAATTAGCCCAACATTTAAATGGGTCGCTAAAAGGCCGAAAGATGTACATCCTGAGAATTGGCCCATCCATTGAATGGGCCGTTAACAGGCCGCAATCTCATTGGGCCGATATTGAGCCCAAATATATAGCGAGCTGACGATGGGCTGCAATGGTGTCAAATCTTTAGCGGGCCATTGACGGGCTGAATTGGCACATCTCGTATGGGCTGTGGGCTTAAATGGACCTGACACAAGTAGGCCTTATATGGGCTAGGCAACTAATTTTTACTGGGCTGACCTTTTTCACCGGAATGGGCCACTGTTGGGACGTGCCACGTGTCGACCTATCATCGGTGCCTCCTGTCCAATGAGTGGATGACATCTGTCCCAACGGTGAGGCAACACGTGTTTCCTGCAGCCAATGATGATTTTCCACATGGAAAATCCCCATTGGTCCGGGCTGTTAACGGGTTATCGGATCCAAAACCGGACCCGATAGCTTAAGGGCGTTCAGTTACGGTGGATGCCACATGTCGGTCACCCTTGACGAAAGCACTTCTATGGCGCATGATTTATCGTCATGGAAGTGGACACTTCCGTGATGATAATTTTTGTAATGTCATGGAACACTTCTACGACAGCATAGGTATGACTATCTTGATTCTGTCATAAAATCGTCATGGATGTACATGCATGACAAAAAACGCGACCTACTGTGACAAACACGTATCATCATGGAAGTGTATTTTTTGTAGTGAACCAATGGCAGAGGTAAAAATAAATCCCCACGGATCAGCACAACAACCTAATGGGAAGAAAAGAGCACGGAACAACTGCACACATAAAAAAAGCCCATCATATAGGAAGGCTTACACGAAAACAAAAATCAAGCATCTGTTCCCACTTGATGTACATATTTTAAGCATGGGCACTTTCGAGTTTCAGTTATACAACTCGTTTTAGTAAATGTAAAGTTCAAATTTGTGGTATAGTGAGAGATTTACTCATACTGCACATGCAACACATGAGCGACAGCCGACAGGCATAGCAAACAACAAGATTCTAAACTTCATAGAGCAAGATCACCTTCCAATCTGAGTATAAAAGGGTTTCATTCAGATCCAAAACTAGGATAAAGACATGTTTTGAGGAAACAGATCTACAAGGAGTTGTTCTGATGATGGTTAAACAAATCCCTACCGTGCATATAGTTGTTAGTATCATAAGGAGAGTATAGTTGACAATATATAAAATGGTTCACCAATAACAAAAAGTCTACCCTTTTTCCTAACCTGAATTTGATCTTCAATTTGGCTCCAGACTTAAATGGAGGTCAATATGGCAGTAGCAAGACTTGTAGAGGAGAACATATAGTTTATACTAAGCATGGCAGAAAGAAGGAATGACTCGACAGATAAGCAATGTAAGTAGCCAATTAACAAATAACACAGTAGTAGATGTTAACTAAAGAGCCTAGCTAGTTTCTCAGGTTAATCAATAAGCTCATGGCATGCTCCTTCCCTATCATTTGCGTTTGCATAGAATAATCTAGAATATGCACATAGAATATTACCATGCAATGACTTACAGTCAAGTTGAATAGATTATAGCTCAACAATTTTAGTATGAATGACACATGCCCTTCATACCATTTGATCGCAGTAAATAAAAACATATAATCTGATACATATAGTCTAACGACATGGCTGGTACAATTTAACATACCTTCCCTAGTCCAAAGGGGACATAAGCTTCTATTAATAGTCCAAATAGGCCAAGTATGCACGCTTAAACAGTACACCATGTGTATTTAGTCCCTACTTTGTCACATGTGATGTCTACTTAATCATGAAAGGTACCAGGTACCACAAAAATAGTTAAGCACCATCCAAATTAAATAAGGACTGAATAAATTGGCAATGAAGCCTAATGTAATAACTAGAATAAGAATATAAGATAGAAAAGGAGAATAAAAAGAATAAACAGAGAAAGACCAAGCCGATAACTGATATAATGTCCGCCTCTTCTCAGAATATTAATGCCAACTCTACAAATTTCATTTCAGGTACTCTTATTGTAGATAACATCGCCATCAAACTTTCCAATATCTATTGATTCAAGAGGCTATTGATTTATTTCTTGAAAAAGAACACAATTTATATATGAGATGGTAGCAGATTTCATCGCAAAGATTCTTTCTCCTGAAACATAAGTTCTTTACTGGTTTCTCAGATATGGAGAAAAAAAGATTTCAGATTCTTATTCACACAGAAAACTAAACTATTGGGCATCAAGATTATTTGTACCTTTCAATTCACGGGATGCTTCAACCCAGTGCCTCGATCCTTTTCCTGAACATCTAAACAAATGTTGAGAAATCGATGAGCATGGCGTGCTACAAGAGGATGATTGCACGTGGGAAGGAAGGGAGGGAGGAAATATTACATGAACAGTAGCTCGGGTCTCCCATGCCCGCTCGCCTACCCAAGCACCTATGGGAACAGATCCCTTTCCTTGCACCATGGCTGCGAGATTCGTCCATCCATTGCATGCAGATGATTTCTCAAATGCGTCGTCTCCTAGCCGTGATTGTCGATCCGGCCACTACAGGCTAGATGTGGCCCGTCGATGCGCATGCCACCGATGAAGCAGGCGCTGAGCACTTCGAGTAAAAGTAGCGGGATGGGGAGAGGCAGAGGTGTTGTGGAGGTTGGACTAGCAGCAGGAAGCCTTCATGGAGGCTGGGCTGAGGAAGGCAGAGGCCTCCTCCTCTGCCGGTGTGTGGCTGTGGAGCTGAAGGACGACACGGATGCAGAAGCAGCAGTGCGGCCTAAGCTAGTAGGGGAGAGAATGGGAGGGGAGGATGTGCCAGCAGTGGGGTAGAGGGTGAAGGCCGGGGTTGGGGGAGATGGGGTGGCTGGTGGGGTTGGGGGAGAGGAGAACGACTTAGGGTTTGGGGGAACTGAGAGAAAGGAAGGCAATGGTGGGCGAGCGGCTGGCTGGGGTTTCGTTCAATGGGAAGGATGGAGAAAAACCGGTATGGAGAGGACGGTGGGTGGTGGAGGGAAACAGTATAAGGAAATTTTCTCATTGTGATACATGATCACGTGAGGGCGTGGCTTCGACGGCTGTGCTTTTTTCCTAGTGGAGCTAAGTATGGAAGGGGATCGGTGGGAGAAATAAGTCGGAGAGGGAGGTGATCTGTTTGGAAGGTGATCTCATGTATATGTTATTATTTCTGAATTCTTAATTACCAAATATTTACATGATTGAATTGAATCGACACCTGCCAAAGCAAGCATGAATAAATGGAAGGAGTTTCAGACGCGATTCGGTTTTAAGTGCGAAGAAGGAAAAATTAACATGGGAGGGGTGGTGGGAGGTGAGACAAAAAAACCAACGGAAAAACGGACGAAAGTGGTGGGACGAAGAAAAAACCATGGAGGCTATTCTACCAACTAACACATTATGAGTAGGGATTCATCTCCATCCGCTCCCCGGACCAAACCCTAGCCACTCCACTCCACTTCACTCCCCGCTCCTCCACCCCCAAGCTCACTTCCGACAAACTCCAACCTTCTCTCGAATGACGGACATCAAATCCCAGTCCTTCGTCAACTGATCGACCAACTAGGATAACATCCTAGTCAGGCCCGAGGAGGAGATGGTCGTCCGCATTGCGCTTCATCGTGCCAGTGAGGAGAATGCCTGATAGCGGCTGAACTTGATCCGTAGGGAATCCATTGCCTCCACCAAAATGGCGCGTGGATCTGATACGTCTCAAACGTATCTACTTTTCCAAACACTTTTACTCTTGTCTTGGACTTTAATTTGCATGATTTGGATGAAACTAACCCGGACCGACGATGTTTTCAGCAGAACTACCGTGGTGTTATTTTTGTGTAAAAATAAAAGCTCTCGGATTGGGCTGAAAATTTACGGAGATTATTTCCAAAATATATAAGAATTATTGGCAAAGAGAACCACTGGAGGGGGGCCACCAGAGAGCCACGAGCTCAGGGGGTGCCCTCCCCCCATAGGGCATGCCCCATGAGCTCGTGGGTCCCACATGCCTCCATTACCCTAACTCCAACTCCATAAGTACCGCCTCACGGAGAAAAAAATCAGAGAGAAGGAACCATCATGTTTTATGATACAGAGCCGCCACCACCTCCTGTTCTACATTGGGACGGCACATCTCGAGTCTGTTCGGGGCTCTGGAGGGTGGATATCATTGCCGCTGTCATCATCAACCCTTCTCCATCAATAATTCCATGATGCTCACCACCGGGCGTGAATAATTCCTTCGTAGACTTACTAGATGGTAATGGATTTGGGTGAGGTTTGTCATGTAGTCGAGTCAATTTGTTAGGGTTTGATCCCTGGTATCCACTATTTCTAAGATTGATGTTGCTATGACTTTGCTATGCTTAATGCTTGTCACTGGGCCCGAGTGCCATGATTTCAGATCCGATCCCTCTATGTTTTCATGAATAAAGTTGAGTTCTTGATCCCATCTGCAAGTTATATGCACTTGTTATTGTTCTGATCCATAGACACCAAAGTGGCAATAGTTGGAATATTCTCCGGGGATGACTCCAATTTGAGGAGTTCATGTATTCACCATGTGTTAATGCTTTGTTCTGGTTCTCTATTGAAAGGAGGCCTTAATATCCCTTAGTTTCTTGATGGACCCTGCTGCCACGGGAGGGTAGGAAAAAATATGTCATGTAAGGTCTTATTATAAGCACGTATGACTATATACTGAATACATGCCTACATTGAATTGATGATGTGGAGCTATTCTATATCACTCTAGGTTGTGACTCTTATGTGATGAATATCATCCAACACAAATATCAATTGCTAATCCAATGCATACGCTTTTCTCATATTGATCTTTGCTAAGTTACTACTGCTGCTGCTGTTACAATCATCACAAACTACTTCTGTTACTATTCCTATTACTATTGCTACTGCTACTATCAAAACTATCAAATTACTATGCTACTAGACACTTTGATGCAGAAATATTATTTCCCGTGTGTGGTTGAATTGACAACTCAACTGATAAGGCTCATAAATATTCTTTGGCTCCCCTTGTGTCGAATCAACAAATTTGGGTGAAATACTACCCTCGAAGACTGTCGCGACCCCCTATACTTGTGGGTTATCAAGGCCTTCTGGCGCCGTTGCTGAGGAACATAGCTCTATTTATTGAGTTCACTTGGGATTTATACACTATGAATAACTAGTAAATAGCGCATGCTCTGCATGCTTAGAATCAATTCCATCTCAATATTAAATTTCAGGACATTTCAAAACTTCATTATTGATTATCACAATGTTGCAAACTTATCTAGTTTTTGCCGGTATGGCAAGCAATAAAGGAATTCAGTAAGTTGTCCATTGAGATATATATGAGTTATTACATTGTGAGAAGAAAAATTATATATATGACTATAAATTTATTTGAAAATATTGAATTTAAAATTAAAAAAAGATACATACATGGGTCTCCATAATAAGTCTGGATAGATCATTTCCATATTTGTTTTACTCCGGTATATTTCCTCTAAATTGTGTCATGACAAAAATGTAAACTGCTGCATGCAAGGTTGGAAAAAGCGGTAGGCGTAAGCGAGGCGGTTTGCCTTCGCCTAGTGCCTAAGCAGTGCTTAAGCGCCCTAGGCGCAGCCTAGGCGATTATATAATTTTTACTATTAGGGTGTATATGTGGTTATTGTATGTGTATTTTATTAATTTAGGCATATAAGCATGTTAACGACCAGCTACTACGATTTGAATATAGCCCTTTTGGCATATTAGTGCAATATGGCATGATTTCTTGCTTGGGTAGACAATTTCTTACTTGCTCTACCTAGACTTCTGCTTATGCCCTAGGCGAGGCGTTGGGTCATTGCCTAGCGCCTAGGCATGCCTAAGCGCCTCCTAGGCACTGCTTTTTCCAACAGAGGCTGCATGAATTGATTTCCTGTATGAAATTTACTTATATACAACAAAAGTGTATTTTTGCGAGGTACAACTGAAGTTTTTGTTCAGTTTTTTCTTATTTCCACCCCCTTTAATATTTTCCAAAATAAATGTTTATCGCCATGTTCCATAGTTGAGACTCTCTCGCTTCTCTTTCTCCATCCACAACTCTAATCATCACATCAAATATGCGTATGCCAACCTCGCCATTCCCTTAGTCAGTCATTAACTTGCACCACATCAAACTCTAAGAACTCTATGAAAACATCACCTTTCTCCTCGCTAATGCGATTAGCATGCATGCCGTCAGGCGCTCACGGACCGCCTATCGATGCGTATGCTCGGCTTGGCCTGCTACGCACATAGACACACAATAGAAGCAAGCAGGTGAACTTTCCCAAAATTGATAATCCGTAGATGGTTCTGGAAAACAACAGATTCTTCAACCCTGCTATAGATGCATTGTAGCTAGTACTGTAGATGCGAAACCCAGCATTTTGAACCATTCGATGGACTATATCAACAGTCCACATTCATTCCCAGTCTTGAGATTCAAAACTTCAAACTGGTACACTATATAGTAGTATAGATCTGAAAGACACTAAGACCAAGATTGTTCCCTCTAAGACGAGGGGAGGTAAGGAAGTGCCATCTAGCTCCGCACTTGATTCACCTTCCATTTTATGTAAGCTTGCGACACCACCACCTACTATTCAATCTAATATATTGCAAGTAATTGATGATACTACTTCCGGTATAAATGAAACTTGTGATGATGCTAGTACTCTGCTTGATAAAATTGTGCCACTGGGTGAATTTCTTGATGAACAACTTGCTAAAGCTAAAGAACTAGAGACTGCTGAAACTGATGAAAATTCACCTATTATGCCTAGATCTCCTACTAGAGTTGAAATTCCTAAGATACCTGATGGTTATGTGATGGATGGGGAGATAGGTGCTACTTGTGAGCTGCGTTGGGATTTCCCCGAACAGGAGACGATGAAGTAGTACATTAGAGATAAGTATTTCCCTCAGTTAATAACCAAGGTTACAAATCTAGTAGGAGAACCACACAGAACCTCATTAGCAGCACATGCACACACAAAAGCGAATACTTGCACCCAACACAAACAAGGGGGTGGTCTATCCCCTCGGCGGTTACTTGCAAGGATTAAATCTCATAGTGGTAGGTAAATAGATAAATTTCAAAAAAAATAGAATAAATAAAAGTGCAGCAAGGTAGTTTTGTGTTTTTATATATGATAAAAGTAGACCTGGGGCCATAGTTTTGATTAGAGTCCTCTCTCTCGAGCACATAACATTCAGTAGGTGAGTGAACAAATTACTGTTGGGCAATTGCTAGAAAAGTGCATAGTTATGACGATATTCAAGGCAATGATCATGTATATATGCATCGCGTTCAAGACAAGTAGACCGACTCGTGCCTGGATCTACTATTATTACTCCACCCATTGACTGCTATGCAACATGCATCTAGGGTATTGAGTACAAAATAGAGTGATGCCTTAAGCAAGATGACATGATGTAGACAGAGTAAACTCAAGCAATATGAATAAACCATGTCATTTTTTCCTTAATGTCAACAGTACAAATACATGTATTGTCCCTTTCTTTCACCGGATAGAGCACCGCAGGATTGAACCCATCACAAAGCACCTCTCCATTCCAAGATAAATCAATATAGTTGGCCAAACTAAACGGATAGATCAGAGAGAAATACAAATCTATAATAATCATGCATAATAAAGTTTAGAAAAGACCCAATTAATATTCATGAATAATCTTATCATAAATCCACAATTCATCGGATCCCACAAACACACCGCAAAAGAAGATTACTTCGGATAGAACTCCAAGAACATCGAGGAGAACATTGTATTGAAGATCAAAGAGAGAGAATAAGCCATCTAGCTACTAGCTATGGACCCGTAGGTATGTGGTGAACTACTCACACATCATCGAAGGTTAGAAAGGATGATGTAGAAGCCCTCCGTGATCGATTCCCCCTCCGACAGAGTGCTGAAAAGTCCTCCATATGGGATCGCGGAAGAACAGAAACTTGCAGCGGTGGAAAAAGTGTGTGGGGGTGGCTCTCTGTTGGTTTCCCGATTTTAGAGAATTTATAGAGGTGGAATTAGGTCAGATGGAGCCACATGGGACCCACAAGGTGACAAGGTGCTGATACGTCTCCAACGTATATATAATTTTTGATTGTTTCGTGCTGTTATAGTATCAATCTTGGATATTTTATATGCAATGATATATCATTTTTTGGGACTAACCTATTAACCTAGTGCCAAGTGCTAGATGCCATTTTTTTGCCTATTTTTGGGTTTTCAGGAATTCTGTACCAAACGAAGTTCAAATGCTACGAAATTTTTGACGATTTTTTGGACAAGAGAACCCTAGAAGCTTCAGGAGAAGACCAGAAGGCAAGCGAGGATACGACAAGGCAATAGGGCGCGCCTAGGGGGTAGGCATGCCCTGATGCCTTGTGGGCCCCTCATGGCTTCGTCTGACCAAATTCCACGTATGTAAATTCTCTAAAATCGGGAAACCAATAGAGAGCCACCCAAAATACTTTTCCCGCCGCCTTAAGTTTCTGTTCTTTCGTGATCCTATCTAGAGGCCTTTTTTGGTACTCTGCCAGAGGGGGAACCAATCATTGAGGGCTTCTACATCAACCTTGCTGCCCTTCCAATGATGTGTGAGTAGTTTACCATAGACCTACGGGTCCAAATCTAGTAGCTCATGGTGCCACCAAATCGAGCTGATCAGTGCAAGCGCATTTGCCTTTTATGGGAAGTCCCTAATGTGGTCTATTGTCATGCCTCTCGCTGGTGCCTCCAACGAGGGAAGGTTATGGGCGCGCGCTACCCTGATCAGGTAGGCGGACATAAACCTTGTGTGCTCGTTGTTGTTGTAAGGATCCTTGTTCCCTTTTGGGTCCGTTTATGTTTTTCCACGATGGTGGCCGGCCACATAGGTGGCGGATGTCACGGGTTGACATCGGGGCCACCCAGGACTTAGCCCAAAGGGGAGTTGGTCGGAGTGGCTGGGAGGGTGTGATGGCAATAGATCAGTTTTTTCGGAATGCTGTTGTTCCACCCGAATGGGAGCACAAGGCCATGGGTTTATGTGGTATGGGTACAGTGTGGTAACCTCTGCAGAGTGTGTGTTTAATCTATCGATTGCCGTGCCCGCGAATATGGGCCCAGCTCATAGTCGGTCACACTATGAGCCAACTATAATAATAACTTGATTAATAATAACCCCGGTTCGAGGATGAGAAAGAGGTTGGTTGTGATCAAGAGAGGATCACGGAGGTATCGTGGATACCAAAGTTGGTTGATTTTTATGTGATCGCAAGATGATCACGGTGGTATCATGGATACCGAGATTGGTAATTTGAGGCATGAGATGGTTACAACGTAACTATCAGTGTCAAAATCGGTAGATCTTAGGTAGGGGGCCCAAGCTGTGCGTCTGAAGATCAATGGTAACAATGGAGAAGGGACACAATATTTACCCAGGTTCGGGTCCTCTTAATGGAGGTAAAACCCTACTCCTTCTTGATTATATTCGAGGGTATAGGGGTTACAAGAGTTGATCTACCACGAGATCGATTCGGCTAACCCTAGATATCTAGCATAGCAATGTTGTGATCCTGCCTCTGATCTAACCCTCTGGTTTATATAGACAACAGAGGGGCTTAGGGTTTGTACAAAGTCGGTTTTACAGAAGAGGAACAATATATCCGGACACCTATACTTGCCATCCACGCATGTGAGAGTCCCCACCAGACACGAGAGATGATCTTCTGTCTTGTATCTTGACGGCCCATCAGTCCGGCCCACATCAATTGACCGGACACCTAAGGAACCCCTTGTCCAGGACTCCCATAGTAGCCCATGAACCTGTCTTCAATGATGATATATTCGGCGCTCAGATTGTCTTCGACATTGCAAGGCGGGTTCCTTAAAGAATACACCTCGGCTTTCCTCTGCAAAAAGAAATGTATCCGTCTTTTCGCAATAAACACAACCCTTAGCCGCGAAGGCAGGATAAGAAATGAGAACATCATCTTTTACTGACAACTTTTCCGGCGAAGCGTCAGACTTGACCTTTCGGCATTTCGAACCGTTTTCACACCCCGCGTTCTGTGTTTCGAGGCCACGCCTCATTGGCACATCCCGTCAAAACAGAGATCGTGCCCACTTAATACATGATTGCATATCAATGATATCTGGGTAATCCAACCGACTGTGGCATATACCCACATCGGGAACAGACGAGGTTTTAAGGCTAGGGGGCGGGCGCTTGGTATTCACGGCTTATATAAACGGGAAAAGATTCACCTTTTCTATCCACGCCTTCTTCCTTCCTCTGCCTCCCTATCTCCAAGCTCTAGTGCCCGAGCCTCGAAACCTCCCACTGCCACCAACCTCTCCATTCATGTCCGGATCCGACTTTTAGGGCAAGTGGACAGCCTCCTCCGTGAGGGAGAAGGACATCAAGGAGCTCCAGGATGCGGGGTACCTGAGTATGGACATCGCGTACAGGATCCCTGCCAAGAAGCAAGTCATCCCCACCCTGGAGCCCGACCAAAGGGTGGTATTTATCCCCCACTTCCTCCGCGGACTAGGGTTTCCACTTCACCCTTTTGTCCTGGCCTCAAGTTCTATTATGGGCTAGATTTTCATGATCTAGCCCCAAACTCCTTCCTCCACATCTCGGAGTTTATCGTCGTGTGCGAAGCGCTCCTCCGCATCCCCCCACTTCGGCTTCTGGCTCAAGACCTTCAATGTGAAGCCAAAGGTGGTGGACGGGGAGAATGCAGACCGCGGAGGTGCGATGGCGAGCAAACTTCCCAACATCACCTGGCCCAAAGAGGATTTCACCACAATAGGAGTGGTTCTACATCACTGAACCTCGCAGCGCCAACTGGGTGGCCACTCCTGAGTTTAGATCTGGACCCCAATGCGGCTAGCATCATGGATCAACAAGGGTCTGGACTGGGGGTTAGCAGACGAGGTGTTGATGCTGCAAAAGCGCGCCAAAAACATCATAGAAAGGAACATTGACCTAACGGATGTGGTTCCGGTGATGCTATTCTGCCGGACCCTTCCCTGCCAGCGCCGACCTCTCCACATGTGGGTGTTCAATTTGGAAGGGCCACGGACCCTGTAGCGATTCTTCGGCATGACGCACGAAGATATCTGGAGGCTACTTTTCAAGGCCCAGAAGCAGAAATCATGGCCGGAGACGACTGACGACATCGGTCTCAACTGTGCTCTCCCAGCTACTCTGGTAAGTTTCTTAGTTTCTGAATATAACTTAGTCTGGAAATCACAGGGGTGTATTGAGATTTCCATACTTTAAACAGGGCTGGACGAAGAAGGCGGAGCGGATCAAGTGTCCAACTCTGCTGCCCAAAAGCCCAGCTAAACCTATGCTGACGAGGATGTTGGTTCTGACACCATACCAGGCGCTAGAGAAGAAAACCAAGTAGAGGGGCAAGGAGGCCAAAAGCCGCCTCCGCCATAAAGGTCCCCCGAACGCTATGTCCGGGGATTCCGAAGCCTTTTCCTTCCACGAGGGAGATGAAGATGACAAGGAGGAGGAGGAAGAGAGCAATTCTCCCCATAAGGGGAGGAGGAAGAAAAGAGCGGCATCCAAGGGGGAGAAGATATCCCTCCCGGATGACTCAGATTTGGATGCCGAAGTCGTCCCCAAACGGTGCCTAAGGTCGAAGCCCCTGGCTGACTCGTAAGTATCCAAGGATGCCTTCTCATATATCGGTCTTTATGATTTGTAGTTTCTAATACACTGTATTGTGCATTTTAGTCCGGCCCGCGATCTCCCTCAAATATCGTCTCTGGGGAATTCGTTGGAGCCAGGGATGGTGGAGAGCAAGACGCCTCCGCGAGCCTCCCCGCCTACTACTCCGGACGACACCAAAGTCGTGTCTTGCAGAGCCTCTCCAGGCCATGAAGAGGTGTAGGAGGCCGTCAGGATGGCGCCAGAGGGTAATACCTCGGCTGCCGAAGACATGGGAGGGCCAACCCCATGGAGACTGAGGACGGGGGCCATGACCAATCCGGCCCCCAGCCAAACACTATTCCGGAAACCAGTACAGTTCCGGAGTCAGGCGAGCGACCCCCTTTGAAGGAGGGGGGAGCATCGACTCCATCGGCGACCTCCACGAATTCGAAAGCACCGGATAATTTGGCGGAAGCGCTTCGTCATGCTTTCGTCATGGAGGAGCATCGCACCCTGATGTGTGTTGTGGTTGAGAAGATTCAGTCCGCCAAAAGCGGGCCGAACGAATCCTTTACCAGTATGGTAACGGGCTTTGAGGTATGTGATGTAATTTTCTAACCGATTTCAATAAAGGGATATGCCCGTGTATAGATAGTAGCCCCTGAGACTCTATCCGGCTTTGAAGAAGTCAGACAGAGGATCACATAGTGTTCGGAAGAGGTGACACTCTATTGTAAAACATGCTTCCCTGCTGGCGGCTAGCGCCCAGTCCGCCAAAGTTTCCGCACTCACTCAGAAGGTACGGCTGGCTGATGAAGAAGTAATCCGCATCAACAAGCGGTTGGAGGAGACGCAAGGTATGCATGCATTGAGTATATATATCCAACTCTATAAGTGTGAGTTGTTTGAAACAGACTAAAAAAATGTTTTTTAACTATGTTCATAGTTGGCGCCGATGAGGTTGAGTCCCTCAGAAGCGCCCTCGCCGAAGCCAAGAGGGAGGCGGAGGCGAGCAAGGCGGCCAGGGACAAGGCGACCAGAAGCTTAGAGGAGGAGTAGACCGTCCGCCAACGACATGAGGCGCAGGTGGGTGAGGTTGAGAAAGAGCTCAAGGATGCTATTGCTAGATGCGAGTCCTTGGAGCAGCCGAGTTCAGAGCAAGCCTTCGAGCTTGCCAAATCCTATGAGAGACTGAAGGAGGCCCGGGCTGATGCCCAAGATGCTGGACAAGAAATCCAAGAGGCGAGGCGGATTGCGGCTAGTAAGGCCTTTATTATGGAAAGTAGGTATGCCAGTAGAAGATATATTTTACTAACCCGAGTTCAGAGTTCTCCAGGCGCCTTTGCCGACCTACCAAGGAGCATTGCGAACGCCGCCGCGTTCTTTCGAGCCGAAGAGGGGAGCTCAATGGAAAAGCTATTCTGGTCGTAGTACCTTGCGTGGAGCTTCCAGTGCCCCTGTCCGACTAGCTGAAGCAGCTGTCTAAACTACATAGGATGGCTGACCTGGCCATGAAGGACGTAATAGTCCGTCTATGGCCAGCCAAAGCTGTACCTAGCAGCCACTTTGGGCTCGTGAGGAGGCTGGTGGAGGCGCTACCTCGGATTGATGCCCTCAAGCGGTCATCCTGTATTGAGGGTGCTCAGATGGCCTTTGTCCGTGTGAAGGTCCAGTTGGCGAAGATGAGAGCCACCAAGATTGCCACTGCAGGGCCACCTGAGGGCAAGGAGCACTGGCAGTCGGAGAGGTATTTCGACGAGGTCCTTGAGGGAGCCTGTATTGTAGAAGGCCAGTGCTCCAAGGACATAATATTTGAGTAGTTTGTGTTTGGTTGTAAGAGTCATATAACGAACTCATGGTGTATAATATTTATGATTATGCATTTTATGAGTAGTTTATCCTCCTATTTTGGCCGTTTATATGTCTGAAAGTTTACCAGTCGTCGGCTTCCACTCCCACATAAATATTACAGGGGTGTTCGAGATCGCATGACCGCACTTAACCCAACGTCTTGGTCCAATGTAGGAGGCGTCTTGCGAAGTGAACTAGGCAATCCGACTATGTGGCTTTAGTACTTTCACTTAGCCATAAGAGTCCATTGGTGGCGCTAAACACTAGCCCCTTGTTGCATGATCGGCTAGCCGGAGTACGGGGCCTTTGCAACACGGCTGGTAAAAAACCCAACCCTTCGTATGACACAGCATAAATCAAGAGTGATTTGTAGTATAACACTAAGTCACCGGATCGCTGACCCGCCCTCGCTTATCATGACAGTCAGTTTTCAGTTTTCTCTACTGACGTACTTGACTCGACAAACTGGAAATACAATCGCAGTAGTTCTCCCTTTACTACCTTAGACGAACTTGCGGAACGTAAGGTGGCAAACATAGGAACCGGGCAACCCAAGTATAGACCAAAGACACGATTCGGAGCATATGCATATAATGCAATATCCAGGATGCCGAAGAGTTCCCTATGGGTGTTTGGACTTAAGAACAGGGTCGAATACAACCCCTAGTATGAAGACCGTGTCGAACCAGCTGTGTCTGTCGAACATAAGGAACAATGCGGATGACAAAGTAAAAAATCTAACACGCAACCAAGAAGGTGGTAATCATCTGTGCTCTTCATATCTTTATTGATATTTTTGATGATAGACAATGTCGTTCAATACTAAGGTCATATTACATGCCCAAAAAGACGAAATGTGTCACATCCCTAGTTCTGACAATGTCTAGTGCATGCATTAGGGTGTTACATCATGTTTAAATTTCATTAAACCTGAGATGGGGATGGACTAAGCCCTAACACCAAATGAATTCAACTAGGGTCAAAATAAAACCCTTTTCATTGAACTCAAAATGTCCTCTAAAAATGTTCAACATTTCTGGTTTGAGGTGGAAGCATCTACCAAAAATGGTTTATATTTTTGCAGGGCATATTTGGTCACTGAATTAAATCATATTGTATTTGACTTTGGGCATTTAAATATTATAAATAATTTAAATGCTCAAATAAATGTTGGAAATTGATAAGGGTCACTGGAATAATTCAGAAAGCACCCATAATTATTTCCAGGATTTTATAAAATGATTTGATATTAAAACAAATCAAAAACAAATTGCAGAAATAGAAAAAAATAAAACAGAACAGTAAATAGAAAGAGAGAGAGAGAGAAGCCCAGCTTACCTAGCGCCACGAGCCGGCCCAGCTCCCCCCCTGGCCGGCCCAGCCCACCAGCGCCTCCCCTGTCGCCTTCCTCCTCTGCCAGGAGGACGGGCACGCGCCCGGCGCGCGCGGCCACGCGCCCCGGCCACCTCCTCCCTGCTTCGGCCACCTCCTGCCTCCCTGCTTGCCTCCACCACTCCCTGGAGACGCCACGCGGCCCCACGAACTCCCTCACTCTCTCCCGAGCTCTCCCCCCCTCCTCTGTTTCTCTCTCCCTCTCGTGCCGAGCGCAGCCGTCGCCACCGACGCTGTTCGCCACGGCCACCGGCCACCCCTCGCCTCGCCGATGCCTCCAGAAGAACCGCCGCGCCTCCTTCTTCGTCTCCACCAACCCATGTGACGCCGGAAGCCTCGGAGCGCCGTCCCCGACGTCTTCTTCCTCCTCGGGCCACCGAGATCGCCGGCGACCTCCCGTCGTCACCAGCCCCTCCCCGAGCTCGCTGACCTCCTCTACGACACCGCTGTGAGCTCCTACGCCTCCCCTCCTTCTTTTCCCCTTCGATTGCGCCCTGTAGCCTCGATTCCACCGGAGCCGCGAGCTCGGCTCCGCCGGCGATGTCGCCGCCGTCGTTGCAGGTCACCGAACTCGCGTCCGAGCACGACCTCGAGCTCGTGGATCTTCCAGGAGCCCGCCCAGCCTCTCAGCTCGCTCGCTCGCCAAGCGTAGCCCCGTGCCCGTGCTGGCCCGAACTCCGGTCGCCGCCGCGGGCCCCGTTCCGGTGAGCTCGAGCCACCCCAGCCCCCGCCGCTTGCACAAATGGATGCGGGCGACTCCCAGCTACGCGTAGAGCCCCTCAGTCGCCGTTTTGGTCGCCGGAGGAGCGATCCTGAAGCCCTCCGCCGTGCCTGTTGCCGCCGGCGTTGAGCCGCCGGCCTGTTTGGGTCATTTGACCGGGGTTTGACCCCCCTGGGTCGATGACAGGTGGGGCCAGCCCCCTGTTAATTAGTTAGTTTAATTTAATTAAATAACCCCCCCTGCGAACTAAAATAAACTAAAATAAACCCCCCCTGACGCTGACCAGTGGGCCCGACCCCCCCCCCCCTAACCTTTTTAATTAAACTAAATAAACCCCCCTGTTAACCTGTGACGCTGACATATGGGTCCCACAGGTCAGGTTTGACCTGGGGGCGCCCTGTTGACCTGCTGACGTCAAGGTGATGTCATGCTGACGCCATAATTCATTTTCTGGAATTATTTTAATTCTAAATAATCAGAAAATTCCAGAAAATGCCTAAAACTTCAATAATTCATAGAAAATTAACCGTAACTCCAAATTAAATAAATTATATATGAAAAATTATCAGAAAAATTCAAGGAATCCATCTGTACCATTTTCATGCATGTTAGAACAACTTATAGATGCTGTTTAGCACAAATCATATAAATGGCATTTGAATAATCACATATGGAGTTTGAATTTGAATTTTATATTCAAACCAACTTCATTTAATCTGTTGCTAGTTGCATTAGCCAAAACACATTCATTCTGCCATGTCATGATCATGCATCATGTTGTGCATTGCATTGATTGTGTTCCTTTCTGTGTTGCCGGTATTTGTCCCCTCTTGATAGACGTGATACCGATGATGTGATCGTTGACACTGATGAAGACCCAATGTTATCTTCAGAAGTGCCAGGCAAGCAAAACCCCCTTGTTCATTCCGACACAATCCTACTCTCTCGCTCCTGCTCTCTTTTACTGCATTAGGACAACAACGATTCATCTGTTACTTGCTGCGGTAGCTGAACCCCTTTATCCTTTGCATGACCTGTCATTCCACAGTAAATAGATGAAACCCACTAGCATGAGTAGGAGTTGTTTGAGCCCTGTTGTGCCTACTCATTCATGTTTGTTTGTCATGCCTGCTACTGCTTAGAGTTGAGTCAGGTCTGATTCATCGGGGATGAATCAGAGGCGTGTGAACATGTCCTACTGTGTGAGAGCTAAGTGTGTGAACATGATTTGGTAAAGGTAGCGGTGAGAGGCCATGTAGGAGTACATGGTGGGTTGTCTCATTGCAGCCGTCCTCAGGAACTGAGTTCTGTGTTTGTGATCCATGATTCAGCTACTACCACGCATTGGGCCCGAAACCAATGGACCCTCTCGGCTTCTTGATCACCCTTGTCCTCTGTCCAGGAGTTGCAAGTAGTTTCTGGTGTTTGTAGTATGCTGGAGGCCGTGGGCAGCGCTGACCGTAGGGGTGGGCTGTGATGCGGTAGGCACGTGGCCGGGTAAACCGGGCACCCGTTTGGTGTCACGGAACCCTGTACACATCGTTTGGGGCTGTGAGCGAAACTCCGGCCGGATCTCCTCATGGATGGAACCCGAATAGGCGATAAACCTGGACTAGAGACTTGAGTGTTTAGGCAGGCCGTGGCCGACACCCACGTTGGGCTTCCGCTTGAAGGTTGCCGAGTACATGTCGTGTAAACGGCGGTAAGTGGTGAGAGCGTGTGTGAAGAAGTACACCCCTGCAGGGTTAACCTAATCTATTCGAATAGCCGTGTCCACGGAAAAGGACCTCTGGGTTGCTTATATCAGTTCATAGACAAGTGAAAGTGGATACTCTAAAATACGCAAGATAAGCGTGAGTGCTATGGATGGCGTTCTCGTAGGGAGACGGGAGCGGATCCATAGTGGTGTATTGATATGGTGAATATGTGGACTCGTGTGCGCCACCTCAAAAGAGTCGCTTGCAGTCGTAGTTAGGATAGCCACCGAGTCAAAGCTGGCTTGCTGCGGTTAAACCCCACCACCCCTTTGTTGATAATGATGCATATGTAGATAGGTCTGATGTAAGTCTTGCTGGGTACATTTGTACTCACGTTTGCCTATTTTATGTTTTTGCAGAGAGACTTCAGTCTCACTAGTAGTTTCGCGTGGACTTCGACGTTTAGCTTGTTACCTCAGCTACGATCTTGTGCCTCAGCAGGATCTGGTAGATAGTCAGGCTTCTCAGCCTTTTTCATTTATAGATGTCTGTACCCAGACATGATAACTTCCGCTTGTGCTTTGACTTGTATGCTCTGAGTGTTGGGTCATAAGACCCATGTTTGTAATATCTCGCTCCTCGGAGCCTAATGAATAAAGTACTTGTGTCGTAGAGTCATGTTGTGATGCTTCGTTGTATTTGCACATATCGAGCATACTGTGTGTGTGATTGAAATGCTTGGTATGTGTGGGATCTGACTATCTAGTTGTTTATCTTTAGTAGCCTCTCTTACCGGGAAATGTCTCCTAGTGTTACCGCTGAGCCATGGTAGCTTGCTACTGCTCTGGAACACTTAGGCTGGCCGACATATGTCCTTCTTCGTTCCTGTGTCTGTCCCTTCAGGGAAATGTCACGCTTTGAGTACCGGAGTCCTGTTAGCCCGCTACAGCCCGGTTTATCGGAGTCCTGCTAGCCTAGTGCTACAGCCCGGACCCACTTGCTGATGACCGACACGTTCGAAGCTGGGTCATGGATGCCTGTCCCTGTAAGTCTGTGCCACTTTGGGTTTACGACTAGTCATGTCAGCCCGGGCTCTTTATCATATGGATGCTAGCGACACTATCATATACGTGAGCCAAAAGGCGCAAACGGTCCCGGGCAAAGGTAAGGCGACACCCGTGGGAACACCGTGCGTGAGGCCGCAAAGTGATATGAAGTGTTACTGGCTAGATCGATGTGACATCGAGTCGGGGTCCTGACAGCGTTGGTATCAGAGCTTGACTGCCTGTAGGATTACCAAGCCAAACTGGTCGAAGTTGAGTCTAGAAATTCTTAGTTATATAAGGGAATTGATTGTGGGATGGAACGTAAGGCTCTTTTTACTCCTTATACCTCATGCCCTTCTGATCTGAGTCATCTTATCTTTCCTGCGGGGATTAAGAACTAGGCTTTCTCTTCTTTCTATCAGGATCACGTATTACTAGTCCGTAGACTTATAAGATTGTTGGACTTAAGTCTCAGTTCAGTTCCTACTACTCCCGTATGTTAATTGTTGATCTCGGAACCTTGATATTGTGCTTCTGAGTGGTTATGCCACCATTTTTGTGATTGTCTCAAATCTTTTTGAGCAATTATAGCCGTTATGCTGTCCGAGTCATCCCAGGTTTCTAAATAGTCCGATGCATTTGCAAATCCCTTCCTTCTGTTTCCGATGTTCCCATGGGCCAGATTAACCACACTAATCGGTGTGTTGAGGTAATTATTGCCTCGACATATATGTTGGAATTATTATTATGACCCTAGGTGTCTTAAGGGATCATCTAGTAATTTAGCCATGACTTGTTCCCAGTGTGATGATTCTGGCCTTTATTATCGAAAGCATCCTGTGATGCCATTTAGTTAGTAGGCATTCTATTTCTGGGTTCTGAACCCGAGATTCACTCTACCTACTTCATGTTGATAGTAATTGCTAGTGCCTTTAGGATATTAGTAACCTTTGCGATAGTCCTTGAAGTCCGTGGTATCTTCTTCTTCCAAATACCATGAACTACTTATGGCAGAAGTTCCTCGTTGAACTGAAATATCACAACAGGATTATTTTTGATGAGATCTCCATTATATATTGTGGCTCTGCCAGTTCTACCTTTCCGCATGGATTGCCCGGAAGAAATATGTTGAATTGGTTCGACATACTAATCTATGCATCCACAACTCAGAAAGTTATATGTTCCTTTGAGTTGTCCCTCTTTAGTTGTGTACTGACCTTCGTCTATCAATTGATAGTCAAGAGTATGCATGCATTCGTTTATCGATGCCTATTACTCTTGTGGTCCGTCAAGCCATTCTATCGCAGAATGACTAGGAGAAACAAACTCCAGTACCTCATCCATATCTAGGATTGGGTCAAAGTAGTTGTATTCCGCAGATCAAATGCCAATCCAGCTTTTGTTCTGTTCTACCTTGGAGTATTACCCCCTTTATGTCAGGATTGTCATGAGAACTGCACCAACTCTCATGAATTTTGACGTAGTGATACTTCTCACCATCATTACTCATTCCTTGGTTCCGTGTGGTTATAACCGGAATGTCGACAAGTGAATCGTGATGTGTGAAATCAATACTCCTAGCAACCTTGTTGCTTGGTAGTTAAATGGACAATAACCTCATTCTTAACGTGTTGGTTCTTGAATCATCATTCTAAGATTGATCGTGCTACCTTGTTCATCTTCCTGGTGCACATTTCGATTGATGAGTTAGGATCTTGTCAAGTCCTCGCTCATTTGATCATATCATCTTGCCCTGAAAAGCAAGATTGTTCTCGAGCTTAGTAACATATCGGTGGTTCATGATTTCCGAAGATCTTCTCGGAAGTATTACCAGGTTGTCACCTGACCGCTATGTTGAGCTCATGATTAAGTTGGTTTCTTGTAAACCACCCCTTCTCCAAGAATCCGTGTTGGATATCCCTGAGCTAGTTGGTTAAGCTAGACAACAACTTGGAGAGTTGGAAGATAAAAGCTTGTCTGACTTAGTTCGTTCCAAAGGGATATTCTTGTGTAGGGTGTGCTGAAGAAAGATGATATCTTCATCGATTGGTCCCTGTGATCAGTTGCTGGACCTATTGTCTTATCAATCTTTTGATTTGAGTGTGGGCTATCGTCAAATCAAGTCAGAACCAACGATGTTCGTAATGTTGTCTTATTCGTGGTTGATCCCTCGAGCATACACCATTACATCTTTGGTCTGACCAATGCTATCACCGTGTTCACTTAACTATGGAATTCCTTTTAAAAGGAAACCTAGATGAATTGTTGTTGAGCCCATTGACAACATCCTTATCTCCTCCATGGTCTTGTTGGACAACAAGTTAGTGTTGGAAACTTTTGAAGCATTTTCTTCATGCTAGCTCATGAAGTATTTGTTTGATGAAAGGAGTGACTTCCTCTTATACACGTGCATTTGGTGAAAGTTGCCGCCGTGAATTTGAGGAAGTTAGTTTTGCTTCCTCTGGAATCATCCCAAGTCAGTCATGCATATGTGCGAAGTATTCTATGGTTTGGAGACTTGCAACCTTCATTCCATATGTGTTCCGAGCACACCAAGCCACTGATTGATTTGTTCAAGGAGAAGAAGTTTCTTCTTAAGAGCATGCCTTATGCAAGGACTTCAATATCCTTGATTATGGTTCCCCACCTGAACTCGGTAGTGTTTTGTTGTAAGACTACCATGTGATAATGTTTTGTCTAGGACAACGTGTTCACGTGTTGTAGCAGAACCAGCTCATGTTTTGGAGCTTACTATCGTAGTTCATCTCCCGAGAATCCCGCAACGTCATCTCGTCGATTTGTGTTGCAAACTTTCATTTTTCTTCCTAGACTCGATGAGTCTGGAATATCCTGACACCAACCAGATCTGAATCTCAGGCAGATATGATGGTTTGGAACATTTCCCAAGAACTATAATATCGGTCCCTCGAAAACCGGTAAAGTGGATGTCGTGGCCAACACATCTAGCCGGAAGACCTGTTATTATAATATCTTGATTGAGGAAGTTGGCCACCTCCCCATAGGGATTTCGTAGGATTTACTCCCTAGTTGCCCCTATGGATTTTGAGATCCCGAAGTCCGACCTTTTTACTTGATGTTCTAGATATCAAACCATATCTATGAATGGTTACGCTAGCACATCAAGGAGAACATTAGAAGCGGAGTGCTAAATGTCTCTCGGTCGATCGCCCAGATTTTGTTTCCTTGGCCTCGCTAAGGTGTAATCTGAGAAAGTGTTATCTTCCTTTGCATCTGCATCATCCATCATCGTTCATCAGGGTAGCAAGTTGTGTTGCCAGGATCCTTGACACGGATATTGGTAGAATCTTGATGATTGTGGAAATGCTCAAGTTCTTGAGAGCACGCACAAGCGCTACGTGTTATCATCGGCACTAACTGGGTTTGCTCTCAGTTTCCTCGGCAATGCTATGACCTACTCCAACAGTGAATTCACTCTCTATTGTTGGGTTCTTCCCCAGTTACCAGAATCATTCCCAGCATTTGCATTTTGTTCCCAGCTTGCACCGCCAATGTGCCATTCTACATGGTTCTCTTCCATTTCCAGTGGTAAGCAAATTCATCCATTACGTTGTCTTCAACAA
Organism: Triticum aestivum; assembly: GCF_018294505.1. Lineage (NCBI taxonomy): Eukaryota > Viridiplantae > Streptophyta > Magnoliopsida > Poales > Poaceae > Triticum > Triticum aestivum. The sequence goes on along the minus strand of NC_057798.1, from coordinate 505,836,236 downwards.
GGTAATCCACATCATCCAAGTCTGGATATGCCATTCTACCGACCCCCTCCAAACGATCGCTCGAAAATTGCCTTAGGCTGGTTCAAAGAGTTTCAATGATCTTTGAATCAAAGGTAATTCTTTTTGCCACTTAAGGGGATATTTCTATGAGTCACCTTCCCTAAGGTGCATCATTATGGTGTCATGACAACTCAACTCCTCGCTACGTTGACAATCGTTTGCCACCCTCTTAAGCGTGAAATTGTTGTCTACCTAGTGGACCCTCGTCATCTGTTCCACTCCATCCCTCTAGAGGTGTGCTTCGTCTCTCAGCTCGAGAGATATTGTTATGTCTCATTCCGTGAGTTGTTCGATCTTCAAGAAGATCGACCCTTCTAAAGTCTCCTTCTTCCCTCCATGTCATGTTGGCAGGATTTCTCAAAACAAGACATCAAGACAATGTTGGTGAATGAATCAACGTTCAATTGAAGTGCACCCTGGATCGTGAAGATTATACTAGTCTGCGTTACCCCTTCACCTTACCCTACGCTTGAATCTCGAGACGAGATTCTTGTTTAGTGGGGGTGAGTTGTCACATCCCTAGTTCTGACAATGTCTAGTGCATGCATTAGGGTGTTACATCATGTTTAAATTTCATTAAACCTGAGATGGGGATGGACTAAGCCCTAACACCAAATGAATTCAACTAGGGTCAAAATAAAACCCTTTTCATTGAACTCAAAATGTCCTCTAAAAATGTTCAACATTTCTGGTTTGAGGTGGAAGCATCTACCAAAAATGGTTTATATTTTTGCAGGGCATATTTGGTCACTGAATTAAATCATATTGTATTTGACTTTGGGCATTTAAATATTATAAATAATTTAAATGCTCAAATAAATGTTGGAAATTGATAAGGGTCACTGGAATAATTCAGAAAGCACCCATAATTATTTCCAGGATTTTATAAAATGATTTGATATTAAAACAAATCAAAAACAAATTGCAGAAATAGAAAAAAATAAAACAGAACAGTAAATAGAAAAAAAAGAGAGAGAAGCCCAGCTTACCTGGCGCCACGAGCCGGCCCAGCTCCCCCCCCTGGCCGGCCCAGCCCACCAGCGCCTCCCCTGTCGCCTTCCTCCTCTGCCAGGAGGACGGGCACGCGCCCGGCGCGCGCGGCCACGCGCCCCGGCCACCTCCTCCCTGCTTCGGCCACCTCCTGCCTCCCTGCTTGCCTCCACCACTCCCTGGAGACGCCACGCGGCCCCACGAACTCCCTCACTCTCTCCCGAGCTCTCCCCCCCTCCTCTGTTTCTCTCTCCCTCTCGTGCCGAGCGCAGACGTCGCCACCGACGCTGTTCGCCGCGGCCACCGGCCACCCCTCGCCTCGCCGATGCCTCCAGAAGAACCGCCGCGCCTCCTTCTTCGTCTCCACCAACCCATGTGACGCCGGAAGCCTCGGAGCGCCGTCCCCGACGTCTTCTTCCTCCTCGGGCCACCGAGATCGCCGGCGACCTCCCGTCGTCACCAGCCCCTCCCCGAGCTCGCTGACCTCCTCTACGACACCGCTGTGAGCTCCTACGCCTCCCCTCCTTCTTTTCCCCTTCGATTGCGCCCTGTAGCCTCGATTCCACCGGAGCCGCGAGCTCGGCTCCGCCGGCGATGTCGCCGCCGTCGTTGCAGGTCACCGAACTCGCGTCCGAGCACGACCTCGAGCTCGTGGATCTTCCAGGAGCCCGCCCAGCCTCTCAGCTCGCTCGCTCGCCAAGCGTAGCCCCGTGCCCGTGCTGGCCCAAACTCCGGTCGCCGCCGCGGGCCCCGTTCCGGTGAGCTCGAGCCACCCCAGCCCCTGCCGCTTGCACAAATGGATGCGGGCGACTCCCAGCTACGCGTAGAGCCCCTCAGTCGCCGTTTTGGTCGCCGGAGGATCGATCCCGAAGCCCTCCGCCGTGCCTGTTGCCGCCGGCGTTGAGCCGCCGGCCTGTTTGGGTCATTTGACCGGGGTTTGACCCCCCTGGGTCGATGACAGGTGGGGCCAGCCCCCTGTTAATTAGTTAGTTTAATTTAATTAAATAACCCCCCCTGCGAACAATGACATGTGGGCCCTTTTGTCCTAATCCTTAATTAAACTAAAATAACCCCCCCCCTGACGCTGACCAGTGGGCCCGACCCCCCCCCCCTAACCTTTTTAATTAAACTAAATAAACCCCCCTGTTAACCTGTGACGCTGACATATGGGTCCCACAGGTCAGGTTTGACCTGGGGGCGCCCTGTTGACCTGCTGACGTCAAGGTGATGTCATGCTGACGCCATAATTCATTTTCTGGAATTATTTTAATTCTAAATAATCAGAAAATTCCAGAAAATGCCTAAAACTTCAATAATTCATAGAAAATTAACCGTAACTCCAAATTAAATAAATTATATATGAAAAATTATCAGAAAAATTCAAGGAATCCATCTGTACCATTTTCATGCATGTTAGAAAAACTTATAGATGCTGTTTAGCACAAATCATATAAATGGCATTTGAATAATCACATATGGAGTTTGAATTTGAATTTTATATTCAAACCAACTTCATTTAATCTGTTGCTAGTTGCATTAGCCAAAACACATTCATTCTGCCATGTCATGATCATGCATCATGTTGTGCATTGCATTGATTGTGTTCCTTTCTGTGTTGCCGGTATTTGTCCCCTCTCGATAGACGTGATACCGATGATGTGATCGTTGACACTGATGAAGACCCAATGTTATCTTCAGAAGTGCCAGGCAAGCAAAACCCCCTTGTTCATTCCGACACAATCCTACTCTCTCGCTCCTGCTCTCTTTTACTGCATTAGGACAACAACGATTCATCTGTTACTTGCTGCGGTAGTTGAACCCCTTTATCCTTTGCATGACCTGTCATTCCACAGTAAATAGATGAAACCCACTAGCATGAGTAGGAGTTGTTTGAGCCCTGTTGTGCCTACTCATTCATGTTTGTTTGTCATGCCTGCTACTGCTTAGAGTTGAGTCAGGTCTGATTCATCGGGGATGAATCAGAGGCGTGTGAACATGTCCTACTGTGTGAGAGCTAAGTGTGTGAACACGATTTGGTAAAGGTAGCGGTGAGAGGCCATGTAGGAGTACATGGTGGGTTGTCTCATTGCAGCCGTCCTCAGGAACTGAGTTCTGTGTTTGTGATCCATGATTCAGCTACTACCACGCATTGGGCCCGAAACCAATGGACCCTCTCGGCTTCTTGATCACCCTTGTCCTCTGTCCAGGAGTTGCAAGTAGTTTCTGGTGTTTGTAGTATGCTGGAGGCCGTGGGCAGCGCTGACCGTAGGGTGGGCTGTGATGCGGTAGGCACGTGGCCGGGTAAACCGGGCACCCGTTTGGTGTCACGGAACCCTGTACACATCGTTTGGGGCTGTGAGCGAAACTCCGGCCGGATCTCCTCATGGATGGAACCCGAATAGGCGATAAACCTGGACTAGAGACTTGAGTGTTTAGGCAGGCCGTGGCCGACACCCACGTTGGGCTTCCGCTTGAAGGTTGCCGAGTACATGTCGTGTAAACGGCGGTAAGTGGTGAGAGCGTGTGTGAAGAAGTACACCCCTGCAGGGTTAACCTAATCTATTCGAATAGCCGTGTCCACGGAAAAGGACCTCTGGGTTGCTTATATCAGTTCATAGACAAGTGAAAGTGGATACTCTAAAATACGCAAGATAAGCGTGAGTGCTATGGATGGCGTTCTCGTAGGGAGACGGGAGCGGATCCATAGTGGTGTATTGATATGGTGAATATGTGGACTCGTGTGCGCCACCTCAAAAGAGTCGCTTGCAGTCGTAGTTAGGATAGCCACCGAGTCAAAGCTGGCTTGCTGCGGTTAAACCCCACCACCCCTTTGTTGATAATGATGCATATGTAGATAGGTCTGATGTAAGTCTTGCTGGGTACATTTGTACTCACGTTTGCCTATTTTATGTTTTTGCAGAGAGACTTCAGTCTCACTAGTAGTTTCACGTGGACTTCGACGTTTAGCTTGTTACCTCAGCTACGATCTTGTGCCTCAGCAGGATCTGGTAGATAGTCAGGCTTCTCAGCCTTTTTCATTTATAGATGTCTGTACCCAGACATGATAACTTCCGCTTGTGCTTTGACTTGTATGCTCTGAGTGTTGGGTCATAAGACCCATGTTTGTAATATCTCGCTCCTCGGAGCCTAATGAATAAAGTACTTGTGTCGTAGAGTCATGTTGTGATGCTTCGTTGTATTTGCACATATCGAGCATACTGTGTGTGTGATTGAAATGCTTGGTATGTGTGGGATCTGACTATCTAGTTGTTTATCTTTAGTAGCCTCTCTTACCGGGAAATGTCTCCTAGTGTTACCGCTGAGCCATGGTAGCTTGCTACTGCTCTGGAACACTTAGGCTGGCCGGCATGTGTCCTTCTTCGTTCCTGTGTCTGTCCCTTCGGGGAAATGTCACGCTTTGAGTACCGGAGTCCTGTTAGCCCGCTACAGCCCGGTTTACCGGAGTCCTGCTAGCCCAGTGCTACAGCCCGGACCCACTTGCTGATGACCGACACGTTCGAAGCTGGGTCATGGATGCCTGTCCCTGTAAGTCTGTGCCACTTTGGGTTTACGACTAGTCATGTCAGCCCGGGCTCTTTATCATATGGATGCTAGCGACACTATCATATACGTGAGCCAAAAGGCGCAAACGGTCCCGGGCAAAGGTAAGGCGACACCCGTGGGAACACCGTGCGTGAGGCCGCAAAGTGATATGAAGTGTTACTGGCTAGATCGATGTGACATCGAGTCGGGGTCCTGACAAAATGTTACATAAGGGAAAGTCTAACACAGGGCCTAAAAAACCTCAGTTCGGAAAAGAAACTCCAATGATGCCCTGCCGCATGTCCGCGGCTTTCCTCCTTAGTAGTGAGTCCTTTGAGAGGAGCATTTGATGGTTGGGACATGCTAGCATTAAAAGGAACTCCTGTGACAACCATCTTGTAAGTAGGTCTCTTGATGAACCTGCGTTAAAAGGAAAAAGATATATGCGGTCCAAGTATGGTCAAGCCGTGTAATGGACCTATTATGCAGTGTGCCTCCAGTACCGCCCAAGGTATTTTTAGTGCGTAATTATGTACGCGTGGTACGTAAGCCGCAACCTGATGGGGTGGTCGGCGGAGGCCGGACTGCTAATCAAGGTCCGGATATGTTGACCTATCGCTGTTATGCGCGGACCAGACTCGTTTGGATGCGTCATTGGCTTTATTGGCCGGCGAGATGTTCAGCTTGATGATGCCGCTGTACACTTCCGCTGCAAGGGCGCATTGTGCTCTTCAGTAGGAGTGAGCGTTCCATATTACCCTTGACTGTAATAACGCCGGGAGGTCTAGGCATTTTGAGCTTCAAGTAAGCATAGTGCGGGACTGCATTAAAGAGGGCGAAGGCAGTTCGTCCAAGCAGTGCATGATAACCACTTCAGAAAGGGATGACATCAAAGATTAACTCTTCGCTGCGGAAGTTATCTAGGGAGCCAAATACTACGCCCAGTGTGATTGAGCCCGTGCAACGGGCCTCCACTCCTGGTATCATACCTTTAAAGGTAGTGTTACTGGGCTTGATTTGTGATGGGTCGATCCCCATCTTACGGACGGAATCTTGATATATCAAGTTTAGACTTCTTCCTTCGTCCATAAGGACTCTAGTGAGGTGATATCCGTCAATGATTGGATCTAGAACCAAGGTGGCCGAACCCCCATGACGGATACTGGTTGGGTGATCCCTGTGATCAAAGGTGATCGGACAGGCTGACCATGGGTTGAATTTGGGGATGACAGGCTCTACGGCGTAGACGTCCCAAAGTGTGCACTTGCACTCCCTTTCGGGGATGTGAGTGACATATATCATATTTACTGTCCTCACCTCGGGGGGGGGGACTGCTTCTGACCCCCGGTGTTCGGCTGAAGGGGCTCATCCTCGTCTTCGCTTGGAGGCCCTTTTCCCTTGTTGTCGGTATTTAACTTACCGGCCTGTTTGAAGACACAACAGTCCCTGTTGATATGATTTGCAGGTTTATCGGGTGTGCCGTGAATCTGGCAGGGCCTCTTGAGGGTCATATTTCAATGGTATTGGTTCAAGGACTTCATCATCGAATTGAGGCAGCAGCTTGCGCCTAGGGTAACTTTTGACAGGTTGCTCTTGGCTGTATTACTCAGCGGCCAAGACCTTAGTCCACCTTTCGTTGAACGTGTCTTACTCTTCTTTGAGCTACTGCTGCTTCCTCTTCAGGCTCTGAGCTGTAGCAATGATCTATCGCTTAAAGCGTTCTTGGTCGAGGGGTTCCTCTAGAGCAATGAAGTCTTCGTCACCGAGGCTAGCCTCCTCTTCGGATTCTGGCATATAGTTGCTGTCCTCCTCATCTTCGTTGTCAGCATGTTCGGGACTGTGCTCACCTTCTTCCCGCTCATCCTGTTTGGATGTGGAATTGATAAGGTGTTCCGTATCTTCGCGCCATCCAGAGTCTCGTTGTCTCTGGTGCCGGTATTACTATCCCTCGCCCGAAGCGATCGTGAGCGAAGCCGCTGACGTTGGCTCTTTGGTGGTTTATCAACGGGTCTATCCTCATCTGGGCTTGGGTTCTCCTCATCGTTCTTCTAAGTGTCCACCATGTACACATCATAGGTTGAGGTGGCCGTCCAAGGCCCCGTGACGGGTGGGACTTGTGCTTAGTTCGACGTTGGCATCGTCGTCCATGCCATCGATGTCTTCGAACGCATAATCTAGCATGTCGGTTAAGTCCTCGACAGTGGCTATCGAGTGGGTGGTGGGTGGGGCGTAAAATTCCCCTTTCTCAGCCCCCAGTCCAAGCAAGGTACAGTTCGGAGGTAAAGCCTTTATGATGGTGAGAGACTGCATCAGACCCAATGCTTCATCTAAGAGCAGGAGTGGGACCGGAAACCGCGGGTCTGCCACGCTGTAGTCGGCATGGAGCGCTTGAATGGACCTGCTAAGTGCAGACCTCAGCAGTTCGGAACGGTTGCCTAGAGCCAAGATTAAACCTGCGTCTGGGTTTCGGTAGGAAGTTCAATAAGGGGAAGAAGTCCGGCGGAGCTTATGCTCCCGTCTTCGAACGACGAGACCTACCCCAGATCTAAGGCAGAGGTGGGCGTTGACCCCCTAGATGGGATCTAACAGGGGATCCAAATATTCTTCTTGGATGGGACACAGAGTGGCAGTCGAGGCCGCAAAAAGACTAGATCTCCTCGGATGTCAGCAACATAATTCAGGTTTCTAAACCTAATTTGGAGGCCGGTGGCATAACTGGCATCCTGCTCAAAGCGGCCGATCGAGTTGGCTCGAAGAACAAAGCCACCAAACACAAAAACCTATCCAGGAAGGAAGGTTTCCATGGACACAGCGTCACCGTTAGCAAAAAGGTGAGCCACCGATCCTTCTATCGACGATGCAACGGAGCTCTCAATGAAAGCACCAATGTCGGTGTCAAAACCGGCAGATCTCGGGTAGGGGGGGCCCAAGCTGTGCGTCTGAAGATCAATGGTAACAATGGAGAAGGGACACAATATTTACCCAGGTTTGGGCCCTCTTAATGGAGGTAAAACCCAACTCCTGCTTGATTATATTCGAGGGTATAGGGGTTACAAGAGTTGATCTACCACGAAATCGATTCGGCTAACCCTAGATAGCTAGCCTAGAAATGTTGTGATCCTGCCTCCGATCTAACCCTCTGATTTATATAGACATCAGAGGGGCTTAGGGTTTGTACAAAGTCGGTTTTACAGAAAAGGAACAATATATCCGGACACCTATACTTGCCATCCACGCATGTGAGAGTCCCACCGGACACGAGAGATGATCTTCTATCTTCTATCTTGACGGCCCATCAGCCTGGCCCACATCAATTGATCGGACACCTGAGAACCCCCTAGTCCAGGACTCCCACAGTAACTGCCGAGCTACAGTAAGTTGGTGCATGAGAATGTTAACCTATTGCATGTAGTATGATCATGTTCATATGATCATGACATGCTAATGTCGTTCTAGCCGTATCATATTTAGTTTGTGCATGCCATGTTGTTATGTTAGTATCATGCTCATGACTAATTTTACCTGCTAATGCCATGTTGTTGTTTGTCTTGACTGCTTTTGGTTATTGTGAGCTTGCAAGTACATTCAATGTACTGACCTAGCGTGTCATGCGAGTTTGCAGGTCGTGCCTGGATTGCTTGCTTGTTTGGTGTAGTTCCCGTGTCCCTGAGCTAGGATAAATGTTCCGGCCAGAGTCCCAGCGGATTGGACTCCATCATCACCGTTCATTGTTCTACTGCCGGTAGTTGTTCCGCTTCCTCGAGTTGTTATGCTGATTGCATAGAGCAACTATGGTTGGCATAGCATCGCCGTGCCGGTATTATTCATTGTAATATCGGAGACCTTGTATTCGTAATCGGTGGGACCAATCGCTCATTTCGGTGAGACCGAAACATTACGAAGGAAAACAGAGAGTTTGCAATGCCATATCGGTGAGACCATGATCCGTATCGGTGAGACCGAATTGTCTAGGGTTTCTGGCAGTTGCTATGTCAACTGAACTCGGTGGCGCCGGATAGATCAAATCGACGGGACCGAGTTTGACTTTGGGTTTTGGACATATGTGGAAATGATAAAGTGGTTGAGGGTTTTGGAGCAATATCACTAAACACTTTGAGCAAGTACACCATTAAGCAACATGTCATCCCCTTTTAATAGTATTGGCTTTCCTATGAACTCAATGTGATCTTGGATCACTAAAATAAAAATGAAGAGTCTTGAGCTTTTGCTAATCTTTGTCCTTAACATTTTGAGGGTCCCACATCTCTAGTCCATGCCATGCCAATCATTGAACTTTCTGAAATATTTAACTTGAATGGATATTAGTTCAATGAGCTATATGTTGTTATGAATTAAACAGAGCCAGTTGACCTAAACATTGCTCTAATAAAAGATCAACATTAAAAACAAAGCGTAAGTACGCATAATTTTAACAAAGCAGCCGCCGCGCCGACCTATGCATCGCTGATGTGAGATGAGACGTCGATGACTTGTCCTGGCGACATACCGCCGTTGGTGGACTCCGCGTCCCCCCTGCTGAAGTCGACCGCGTCCTCGTCCTCATCCTCGGCATTGCCCTCAAGGTTGTAGTACTCGTAGTAGTGGCCGCACCAAAGCTTGCATTGGTACTCCACCGCTGATTCCTCGACGGATAGACTCTTCTCTACCTCGACCTCGGCCATGCGCAACTCCTCCTCCCGACGCTCCTCGATCTCCGCCTCCTCTTGCATCTCCAGCTCCCGCTCGGCGATCTCATGAGGAAGCACGTGCTCCATGGCTACCGCCGCCTTTTCAGACATGGGCTGCATGCTGGATTCCAAGGTGGCCTAGTATATCTTGGTGTGTGCATCCTAGATCTTGGCATGGATGCCCTCGACCCGGGCCATGGTGACATCGGCGGCTCGAACGGCAGCTCGAGCGCTCTCGGCATTTGCAGCCGCCGTTGCAGCAGCTGCTGCAGCTGCCCTGTCGGCTGTTGCAGGTGCCCTCTTGGCGGATGCGGCCACGCTCAATGAGGATGTGGAGGCACTCTCGGCGCAGGCGGTGGTGCTCGGGGAAGACGTGGCCACCGTACGGGCCCCCACGAAGCGTTTCCATGGTGTCATCTTCTGCAAGAAGAGGCTCTGGGAATGGGGATCAGGATTCGTGGATTCGGGGGTTGCCAGCACTGGAGCAGACGAGCCAGCGAAGCTTAAGGAGGAAGACTTAAATAGACCCACAATTTTCATCGCAAACGGTTCCTGCAAAACAACTGTGTGTGATGTTGTTGATATTTTTTATTATCTGTGAAAGATGAATTTGGCGTAAAGTGGCAACAGATGGTGTTTTAAATGTATGAGAAAATTTGTAGGACTAATACAACTGTCATTTGAAAATTTGGACAATTCTAGGGGTCATTTGACCTTTTAAGACATTTAAGTGCTTTTCTAGCCATTTAATGACCGTATTTCAAATTTGAACTACATCTCCATGCAACGACTAACCATAATGGTTTGAAAAATCATATTTGTGTACTTTTGTGCGAGTTAATTCCATGTGCAGTAAATTTGAAGGAATTTTCAAACATATTGGTCTCACGACTATAACACAAAGCATGGAGTGCTATGTCATTTAAATTCCCAAAAGTTAAAAAAGATCAGAAACACATGAAACCTTGCTTGATGTAATGTCATGCCACCAAGATGACGTGGTAAAAAAATTGGCATGTTTGACAAAAGTTTGGACACACCCTGTCGGTGTCAAAACCGGCGGATCTCGGGTAGGGGGTCCCGAACTATGCGTCTAGACGGATGGTAACAGGAGACAAGGGCCCTCTCGATGGAGGTAAAACCCTACTCCTACTTGATTAATATTGATGATATGGGTAGTACAAGAGTAGATCTACCACGAGATCAGAGGGGCTAAACCCTAGAAGCTAGCCTATGGTATGATTGTTGTTCGTCCTACGGACTAAAACCCTCCGGTTTATATAGACACCGGAGAGGGCTAGGGTTACACAGAGTCGGTTACAATGGGAGGAGATCTACATATCCGTATTGCCAAGCTTGCCTTCCATGCCAAGGAATGTCCCATCCGGACACAGGACGAAGCCTTCAATCTTGTATCTTCATAGTCCAGGAGTCCGGCCAAAGGTCATAGTCCGGTCATCCGGACACCCCCTAATCCAGGACTCCCTCAGTAGCCCTTGAACCAGGCTTCATTGACGACGAGTCCGGTGCGCAAATTGTCTTCGGCATTGCAAGGCGGGTTCCTCCTCCGAATACTTCATAGAAGATGTTGAACACAAGGATAGTGTCCGGCTCTGCAAAATAAGTTCCACATACCACCGTAGAGAGAATAATATTTGTACAAATCTAATCTGCTGACGTATTCTGCAGCGTGACATCATGCCACGGCCAAGCCTTTGTTCGAATCGTTTTACTGTCCCACCTCAGCGCGTTTAGCGAGGCAGTTTCCTTGGCACGTCTTGTCAAAGCAGAGATCATGTCCCCTTATTCCGGGATTCTCATCAATACGGGCGTGGGTAACCCAACCATGCCATTGGTATATCTCTTTAATCGAAAGTGAGTCCCAAACGGTCACGGGGAGGGCTCTTGGTATTCAACCTCTTTATAAAGAGACCAAGGCTCGACTCCTTTCTTTTAATCCCAATCAAATCCGCCTCTCGCCTTGAGTTCCAACACCCAAAGCTCTAGATTCAGGCGCTTCGGACCTTCGACGATGTCTGGCTCCAACCTTCAAGGCCGGTGGATGCCTTCCTCTGTTACGGAAGAAGACGTGTTAAAGCTAAGAGATGCCAAGTATCTAACCGGCGAAATCTTGCATAGGCTGCCTGCTCAAGGGCAGGTCATTCCCACTCCCAAGCCCAGTGAGAGCGTGGTGTTCGCTTCTCACTTCCTTCGGGGGCTAGGCTTCCCGATTGACCCCTTCGTGAGGGGGCTCATGTTTTACTACGGGCTGGAATTTCATGACTTAGCTCCGGAGTCCATCCTCCATATCTCATCGTTCATTGTCGTGTGCGAGGCCTTCCTCCATATCACTCCTCACTTCGGATTGTGGCTCAAAACCTTCAAAGTAGAGCCAAAGATGATCGAGGGGCAGCACGCGGAGTGCGGAGGTGCTGTTATAAGCAAGATTGCCGACGCTCCATGGCCCGAGGGCTCTTTTCAAGAGGAGTTCGGCTTGTGGAAACAAGAGTGGTTTTATATCACAGCTCCCAGGGGCACCAAATGGGTGGCGCCTCCTGCCTTTCGCTCGGGTCCCCCACCACAACTGGCGTCATGGGTCAATAAAGGGCTTAACTGGGGGCCGTCCAAGGACGTTCCCTTGTTGCAGGGCCGCATTCAAGATCTCCTAGAAAGAGATATCAATCTTGCCGTAGTGATGCAGGTTATGTTGATTCGTCGCGTCCTGCCCTGCAAACGTTGTCCCCTCCGTCTGTGGGAGTTTAATCCAGAAGGACCACGAGCTCTCCAACATTTTATGGGCACGACACCCATGGTGATGTACAAATTGTTCTTCGGATCACAGCAATGTGTCCGGACTTGTCCGAGGACACAGGTCTGAGCTGCAATCGCCCGGATACTCAAGTAAGTAGCCCTATACCCGGACACGCTATTCGTACATTTATCATAAAATTTCCCTTAAAAGAGCTATCCTTTAAACATGAGTGGATAGTGAAAGCAAAGCTTATCAGGTGTCCGCCCCCCCTCCCCGAGACCACGCCGGATCCCGTCTTAACCAGGATGCTGGAGATTGCGCCTTTGGAAGAAGGCAAAGAGGGGAACAAAGCAGCTACCGCCTCCGCGAAGGAGGCTGTCAGGAAAGGAGGAATCGAGAATTCCTCTATCCAGGGAAAGAAGAGGACCGCCTCTGAAGACCCGGAGGCGATGGCCTCAAAGTGGGGGAAAAAATCTTCATCAGAGGGTCCGGCGCCGGGGGGTGCCCCGGTCGCATTGCGCCCCCAAGTGGATCAGCTCTCCACTAAGCCGTAAGTAAAAAGAGGGGTTTTTAAAATGAGAGACATCCCTGTTCTATTTCCGAGGAAGATAACCGAAAATTTACCTTGTAGTTCGGACCTCGGCCCCTCTCAGCAGAGCTCATCTTCAGGGGATCTTCGTCCGGAGATGATGGAGAGCGGAACGCCTCCCCCTGCCGTACCGCCTTGCGAGGCGGGCGACCCTGAAGTGTCGTCACGGAGGGTTTCTCCGAATCCGGCAGGGCCGGAAGGCAGCCGTATTGCACCCCAAGGCCCTCCGTGTCCGGCCCTCGAAATAGGCCATCGGACTAGTCCGGCACCGTCCGGTGCACGGTCGGAGGAGCTGAAGGATCTGCTGGGGCGAGCGCCTATCTCAGAAGAACACCGTGTGTTGATGGATATGGTGATTAGAAGAATTTCATCCGCAGAGAGTGGGTTGTACGAGGCCGTCAGGAGTTTGTTGACAGGCTTTGAGGTATGCAAAATGATGTACCTTTTGACAGATCCGCATATATAAAATGTGCCCTGTATAGATAGTAGCCCCCGAGACTCTGTCCATTGTCAAAAATGACGGTGCATAGAGGATCATAATCCCAGGTATAATATGTCGCCCTTCCTATGTAGGTGGCGAAGTGTTCGGTGGCTAGTCGGACTGATGAATTTGCCGAGCTAAAGCGGCAACTTGACGTGGCAGATGCCGACATCGCGCTTGTCAACGAGCGACTGGACGAGGCACAAGGTATGTAATGTCTCTGAAGACATCTGTTAAGAGGAGCTTGATGCCCGTACCTTATAACATGTGTGCTTAATGCAGATGGTTCCGCTGCCATGGAGAACCTTCGGGCGGAACTTGCCCGAGCCAAGGAGCAGGCCAGGAAAAGCGATGCGGCTGCCTTAAAGGCGGCTGAAGAGCTAAAAGCCGAACAGGCTGCTCACTGCCATAGCAAGAAGGAAATGGCCGAGATGGCTGTAAAATTGAAGAATGCTGCCGACCGCTGCAAGCTTCTTGAAAAAGAAGATAGGGTGGCACAGAAGGACCTAGAGAAGGTCACTGCCGAGGCCAAGGATACTCGCTCTGTGATGAGAGCTATGAAGGAGGAGCTACGTCAGGCCGGAGATATCACGGCTGGAAAGCCCTATATGCTGCGGATGAAGTTCGGGGATCCTAAGTATGCTCCGTTGGACCGGAAGTGGAGTGCGGCGAACACTTATCTGGACTTGGCAGCGAGTGCCGCGGACGCGACCGAACACTTCCGGGATCGAAATGACCACGAATTGGAAGAACTTTTTTGGTCGCAGTTCCACAATCCAGAGCGCCCACTTTCGGTATTCGATCGTTTGGCCGCATGGGCGGAGCTGAACAGGTTATCCGGACTCGCCATGAAGCATGTCGTGAGTCATCTGTGGCCGAAAGGTCCCGAGCCGAAGAGTTATTTTAGCTTGGTGCAGCAGTTCCTTTGTGCGGTGCCGCATATTGATGCAATGAAGAGGTCAGCGTGCATAGAGGGTGAACAGATGGCTCTTGCCCATGTGAGGACATACTGGGCGGAGATGAAGGCGAGTGCTGTTGTATCCCAGGATTCAGACGAAAGCCGAGTACCTGCCGAGCACTATTTTGAGGAAGTTCTGCAGGGCGCTCATTTAATAGAGACACAGTGCTCGAAGGATGTTATGTTCGAATAACGTGTATTATTGTAAAACAATGTTTCGATGAAATATAAAAGCTTTTCATACTTGTGCCTTCAAGAATTAGAATACCTCTTGTGCGACCGTTAATGTATATGTGTATATAACCTGAAAGATGGCAGTCGTTGGCTTCAGCCCCCACACATATAATGCAGGGGTGTTCGTAGAAGACGCATTTTCACACTTGATCCAACGTCTTGGTCCTATAAAGGAGGTGATAGCGTAGCAAACTAGGCAACCGGACTATAATGCTTTATCACTTTCACTTAGCCATAGGAGTTTGACAGTGGGGCTACTATATAGCCCCTAGGGGCACCGCCCTCACCCGAATTCGGGGTGCATGTGTGCCTGACCGGGAAATGGCCCTTCGTTAATGCGGAGGAATCCTAAAGATTCCAGCAAGTCATCGAGTGGTTGACCAGTCTCACGCTATATCATGACAGTCAGTTTTCAGCTTTCTCTACTGAGGTGCTCGCCTGGCCGAACCGGGGCACAATCGCAGTAGTTCTCCTGGTGCCGCCTTAGCCGATAGAGCGGAACGTAAGGCAGCAAAACACAGGAGCCCGGCAAACCCAACATTTGACCAAAGACATGATTCGGAGCTGATGCATATAAGGCCAAACTCGCGACGCCGAACACTCCCTAAGGTATTTGGTCTTTATGAAAACGGGCTGAACAACAGCCCTTGGTAAGAAGCCCCTGGTGTCCAGGTACGCGCAAAATTCTGGCGTGGCCACATGCCAAGACGCCAGCCTCCTCCTTGGTTATAACAAAAAACCGGGGGATCTTATCAACAAGAGACAGTAAAAAAGGTTTACGCAGGGTCTTAATCTGAAAAGAATCCTTGGAATGGGTCCCTACTGCACGTCTGCGCCTGTGTCTCTGTTGTGCCGTATCCTGGACGGGTATAGCATGATGTTCATCTTTAAAAGAGAGGAACTGAGTTGAAAACAATCGTGCGAAAAATCTATGTTATATTAAATAAACAAAGTATAATTCAGAAGATGGGCAGAATTGAGCTTTATTGTCTCTTGGTGTAAACGCGCGGAGCCCCTTGTACAGGGGTATGCGGCTAGTAAGCCTTTGTATGTTTACACCGGACTCGTCTAGCCATGTCCGGGGTCTTGAACGACCTGTTTAGGTTGTTTAACTAGTAAAGTTGGTTTAGTGTGCGGCTGTCAAGGCAGCCGCACCATCTTCTGCGCTCGAGGAACACTCGATATTCCCCTTTAATGAGATGATGCCTCATGGACCGAACATTTTAAGTGTAAGGGATGCATAATGCGGTATTGCGTTAAAGCGGGCGAAAGATTCGCGTCCCAGTAGTGCTTGATAGCTACTTATGAATGGTGCGATGTGGAAGGTCAGCTTTTCGCTTCAGAAGTTGTCGGGGGAGCCGAACATAACTTCCAACAAGAGGGAACCCGTACAATGTGTATCTGGGCCTGGCGTTACCCCTTGAAAGGAAGTGTTGCCATGGTGAATTATTTTTGGGTTTATCCCCATTTTGCAGATTGTGTCCTGGTATAGCAGGTTTAGATCGCTGTCGCCGTCCATTAGGACTTGTGTAAAGTGGAGTCCGTCAATTATCGGATCTAATACCAAGGTAGTTCAACCTGCATTCCGGATACTTCTAGAGTAATCCTGATGATCGAAGGTGATTGGTTGTAACAACCAGTGGCGGGACTCCTCTGGGACAGGCCGTATGGCGCGTATCTCCATAGGCGCCACTCTGTTTTTCCTTTTTGTCACGTGAAGTGAATTTACTGTTTTGACTTCTTGCGTGAACTTCTTTTGTTCTCCGGTGCTCTGCTTGTGGGGTTCGTCGTCGTCCTCGCTTGGTATGTCGAGCCCCTTGTGTTCGAAGACCCAACAATCTCTGTGGGTGTGGTTTGTAGGCCTCCCGGGAGTACTGTGGATTTGGAATATTTTGTCCAAGATTTTGTTGAGGTTAGATAGCTCATCCCTATTATCCATGGGGGTGCCTTTTTCTGATTCTGCCGAGAGATTTTGAATCCCGGCGTTGACTGCCGTGCTCTTCGGGCTGCTTCCCTTGGTCCGGCGCTGGTCCTTGCTACCTCGTGATTTCCCGTTTCCATCCCTAGATTCGGATGTACTTGGATCGCTGGTGCTGCTCCTTGCCAACCAGCTATCTTCTCCCGCGCAAAAGCGGGCCATGAGGCTTGTTAATGCGGCCATTGTTCTTGGCTTTTCTTGGCCGAGGTGTCTGGCGAGCCATTCGTCCCGGATGCTGTGCTTGAAAGCTGCTAAGGCTTCGGCGTCTGGACAATCGACTATCTGGTTCTTTTTAGTGAGAAATCTGTTCCAGAGTTTCCAGGCTGACTCTCCGGGTTGTTGAGTTATATGACTTAGATCGTCTGCATCCGGAGGTCGGACATAGGTCCCTTGAAAATTTGCCCGAAAAGCATCCTCGAGCTCTTCCCAACTTCCTATGGTGTTTTTGGGAAGGATTTTAAGCCAATGCCGGGCTGGCCCTTTGAGTTTGAGGGGTAAATATTTTATGGCGTGGAGGTCATCTCCTCTAGCCATGTGTATGTGGAGGATATAGTCCTCAATCCAGACTCCAGGGTCTGTTGTTCCGTCGTATGCCTCTTTGTTTACAGGTTTGAATCCCGCTGGAAATTCATGTTCCAGCACGTCATCGGTGAAACATAGGGGGTGTGCGACACCCCTATATTTGGGTGTGCCGTGATGTTCAGATACTTGTTGTGTTGCATTGCTTACTAGAGCTTGCTTTCTTGGCCCGTAGATAGATCTGGCTGGGCCGTCTTTTTGATGCGAATCCTTGTGCGGATCGCGTGCCGGCTTAAGTGCGGCGCCCCTTGACACTCTATGCTGGCCATGGGGTTGTTTATCCGACCGGGTATCTTCTTTATTTTTTGATTACGGGGGCTCTGAGGCCTCCTCATCGAATTCCGGTAGTAATTTTCGCTTCGGGTAGCTCTTTGTGTGGCGACTGTCGCCGTATTTGTCTGCGGTGTTGAGTACTTTGCCCCATCTAATTCTGAGTGCATCTTCCGCTGTTTTGAGCTTCCACTTCTGCTTTTTCACGCTACGCGCAGTGGCGACGAGCCTTTTGTGGAGGTTCTTCTGCTCCAGCAACTTGTCCGGCGTGAGGTCGTTAGGACTATCATCTTCACCGGGGGTGGGTTGTTCGGTTTGTTTACCCAAGTTGCCCTATTCGGACGGTTGCTCGATGGCATGTTCATCGTCCACCGGTTCGCCCTGCTCTACGACTGGGTCTCTGTCGAGGTGGGGTTTGGCGCGTCGCTTACGCCGCCGCTTTGATTGCTTTTTGAGGGAACGATCCCTCGTTGCGTCCCTCTGTTCCTCGTCGTCGTTTCTTTTAGGTGTGTCCACCATGTATACATTGTGAGATGAGGTGGTTGTCCAGTGCCCTATAGGCGCTGATTCCTGTTCGTCTCCTGCATCGTCGTCCATACCGTCGATGTCTTCGGAGTCGAAGTCGAGCATGTCGGTTAAATCATCGACAGTGGCTATGAAGTGGGTGGTGGGTGGGCTTAGAATTTCTTCGTCGTCCGCATCCCAACCTTGCTGACCATAATCCGGCCAGGGCTCTCCTGATAAAGAGAGAGACTGTAGTGAATTCAGAATGTCGCCAAAGGGCGAGTGCTGAAAGATGTCTGCGGCGGCGAACTCCATGATCGGAGCCCAATCGGGTTCGATCGGCAGGGGTGCGGAAGGATCGGAATCTGGAAAGGAGTCCGACACCTTGGAGTCGCGAGCTTCGTGAAGGACAAGACTGGTGTTCGGCTTGATCACCGTAGAGATTGCGGCCCCCGAGGCGGTGTCTAGCCACCCGTCCTCGATCGGCGCAGTTGGCTCTGAGCTAAGGGTCGGAGCGGATACCGGAGCGGCCCTCTGGGCACTGTCCGGCGGCAGAGCTAGATCATGCCCATCGTGACAGTGCGGCGCGCTCG
This sequence comes from Triticum aestivum, assembly GCF_018294505.1. Taxonomy (NCBI): domain Eukaryota; kingdom Viridiplantae; phylum Streptophyta; class Magnoliopsida; order Poales; family Poaceae; genus Triticum; species Triticum aestivum. Next base: position 505,818,017 of record NC_057798.1, on the reverse strand, counting down.
GCTGTGGCTCGAATCCGTCGAAGATCAAGTCTCCACGGATGTCAGCCGTGTAGTTCAAACTGACCTGATGACCAGGGGCATAGCTTTCGATCTCCTCCAGATGGCCAAGCGAATTGGCCCGTAGTGCAAAGCCGCCGAATACGAAGATCTGTCTGGGGAGAAAAGTCTCACCCTAGACTACATCGTTGTTGATGATCGAAGAAGCCATCAGGCCTAAAGGTGACGACACAGAGGAACTCTCAATCAAAGCACCAATGTTGGTGTCAAAACCGGCGGATCTCGGGTAGGGGGTCCCGAATTGTGCGTCTAGGCGGATGGTAACAGGAGACAAGGGACACGATGTTTTTACCCAGGTTCGGGCCCTCTCGATGGAGATAAAACCCTACTCCTACTAATATTGATGATATGGGTAGTACAAGAGTAGATCTACCACGAGATTAGAGAGGCTAAACCCTAGAAGCTAGCCTATGGTATGATTGTTGTTCGTCCTATGGACTAAAACCCTCCGGTTTATATAGACACCGGAGAGGGCTAGGGTTACACAGAGTTGGTTACAATGGGAGGAGATCTACATATCCATATCACCAAGATTGCCTTCCACGCCAAGGAATGTCCCATCCGGACACGGGACGAAGCCTTCAATCTTGTATCTTCATAGTCCAGGAGTCCGGCCATAGGTCATAGTCCGGTCATCCGGACACCCCCTAATCCGGGACTCCCTCACACCCCTCACAAACAGGAGCAACTCACTAGAAGGCTCGTGGTTCCGAGAGGGAACAATGCATGTTTGATGAAGAACGAGTGATGGCTTCCTCTTATGGCCTTCAAAATTTTCTACAGCTAATGTGCACTAATACAACTGTCATTTGAAAATTTGGAAAATTCCAGGGGTCATTTGACCTTTTAAAGACATTTAAGTGATTTTCTAGCCATTTAATGACCGTAATTCAAATTTTAACAACATCAACATGCAACGGCTAATCACAACGGTTTGAAAAATCATATTTGTGTACTTGTGTGCGAGTAAAATCCATGTGTAGTAAATTGGAAGGAATTTTCAAACATATTGGTCTCACGGCTATGACACAAACACTACTAGGGAAAAGCCTAGTAGTAGCATGGGATAAATAGCTAGTAGTAGCGCGGGTGGCCGTGCTACTACTACGACACTATAGCTAACTGGTAGTAGTAGCGCTGGTGCCACCCACACTACTACTAATTATCTGTAGCGTATCTTATACCCCGTGCTACTACTATTACTTTCAAAAACAAAAAAATCTCGATCCCGTGCATGTTGTCAATGGCAGGAGTGGTTTGATCCAGCGACAGTTGGGGTCGCCAGAGACATGAACGGGCAGCGGCATACCAGATCCGGTGGTGCTTGTTGGAGAGGGCCTGTTTCTATGGAAGAGCAAGGCAGTAGTGTGGGGCTCCTCTTCCCTACCATGCTAGATAGCTCCTGGTCATCCATGGCGACGACCTGCACGGGCGTGGACATGGGAGGGTGAGTCAAACCAGAGGGAGAGAGAGAAAAAAAGAAAACCGAGGGATAGAGGAAGGAGATGGAGGGAGCATCGGAGCTGGTCACCGGTGGTGAGGTGCTCCGGTGTGGTGGCGCGAGGCGGTGGCCTCCTAGATGCCTGTGGAAAACCAGTGAGCTCCTAGACGCCGGTGGCGCGAGGCGGCGGCCTCTTTCGGCGCCATTGAGGACGAGGGGTGCATGTGCAAGAGTTTCATGTGAGAGCGCATGGAGAGAGAGAGAGAGGAGAGAGTGGCGGAAGAGAGGAGGGATTTGGGGGAGGAGATGGGGATTTTAGGGCTATTAAAAAACCCTGTACTTAGTAGTAGCAAGGGGTATAAACTCACGCTACTACTATCAACTTAATAGTAGCACGGGTTTATACCCCTTCCTACTACTATGGCATTGTCCCGGGGGCAAGGTAGAGGCCACTTAGTAGAAGCGAGGGTTATAAACCCGCGCTACTACTATCAACTTAGTAGTAGCAAAGGTTATAAACCCGCGCTACTAGTAAGTATCAGTAGCGATGGGTATAAACCCGCGCTACTAGTAAGTATCAGTAGCGATGGGTATAAACCCGCGCTACTAGTAAGCGTCTAGCTATAAGCTTTTCCCTATAGTGAAAGCATGGAGTGCCATGGCATTTAAATTCCCCAAAGTTTGAAGAACATATTAGAAACACATGAAACCTTGCTTGATGTAATGTCATGCTACCAAGATGACGTGGTAAAAAATGGCATGTTTAACGAAAGTTTGGACACACACCCCTCACAAACCGGAGCAACTCACTAGAAGGCTCATGGTTTCGAGAGGGAACAATGCATGTTTGATGACGAACGGGCGATAGCTTCCTCTTATGGCCTTCTAAAAATTTCTACAGTTAACATGCACTAATACAACTGTCATTTGAAAATTTGGAAAATCCAGGGGTCATTTAACCTTTTAAAGACATTTAAGTGATTCTCTAGCCATTTAATACCGTAATTCAAATTTGAACTACATCTACATGCAACGGCTAACCACAACGGTTTGAAAAATCATATTTGTGTCTTTGTGTGCGTGTTAATTCCATGTGTATTAAATTGGAAGAAAATTTCAAACATATTGGTCTCACAGCTATGACACAAAGCATGGAGTGCCATGTCATTTAAATTCCAAAAAATAAAAAAAAAAGATCAGAAACACATGAAACCTTGCTTGATGTAATGTCATGCCACCAAGATGACGTGGTAAAAAAGTTTGCATGTTTGACGCAAGTTTGGACACACACCCCTCACAAACCGGAGCAACTCACTAGAAGGCTCATGGTTTCGATAGGGAACAATGCATATTTGATGATGAACGGGAGATAGCTTCCTCTGATGGCCTTCAAAAAATTTCTACAGTTAACGTGCCCTAACACAATAGTCATGTGAAAATTTGGAAAATTCCAGGGGTCATCTGACCTTTTAAAGACATTTAAGTGATTTTCTAAACATTTAATGATCGTAATTCAAATTTGAACTACATCTACATTCAACGGCTAACCATGACGGTTTGAAAAATCATATTTGTGTATTTGTGTGCGAGTTAATTCCATGTGCAGTAAATTGGAACGAATTTTCAAACATATTGGTGTCACGGCCTAGACACATGGCTGGAGTGCCATGGCATTTAAATTCCAAAAAATTAAAAAATGATCAGAAACACATGAAACCTTGCTTGACGTAATGTCATGCCTACAAGATGATGTGGTAAAAATATTAGCGTGTTTGACGAAAGTTTGGACACACACCCCTGACAAATCGGAGCAACTCAGTAGAAAGCTCGTGGTTACGAGAGGGAACAACACATGTTTTATGACGAATGAGAGATAGCTTCTTGATGGGCTTCAAATTTTTTCTACAGTTAGCGTGCACTAATACAACTGTCATGTGAAAATTTGGAAAATTCTATGGATCATTTGACCTTTTAAAGACATTTAAGTGATTTTCTAGGCATTTAATGACCGTAATTCAAATTTAAACTACATCTACATGAAATGGCTAACCATAATGGTTTGAAAATCATATTTTTATGTACTTGTGTATGAGTTAATTCCATGTGCAGTAAATTGGAAGGAATTTTCAAACATATTATAGTCACAACCTAGACACATGCATGGAGTGCCATGCCATTTAAATTCCAAAAAATTAAATAATGATCAGAAACACATGAAACCTTGATTGACGTAATGTCATGCCACCAAGATGATGTGGTAAAACATTTGTCCTTTTTGATGAAGGTTTGGACACACACCTCGCACAAATCAGAGCAACTTACTAGAAGGCTCGTGGTTCCGAGAGGGAATAATGCATGTTTGATGAGGAATCGACGATAGTTTTCTCTTACAGGCTTCAAAAAAATTCTACAGTTAACATGCAGTAATACAACTGTCATGCCAAAATTTGGAAAATTTCAGGGGTCATTTGACCTTTTTAAGACATTTAAGTGATTTCCAGCCATTTAATGACTATAATCCAAATTTCAACTACGTCTACATGCAGCGGGTAACCATAATGGTTTGGTCACATGCATGGAGTGCCATGGCATATAAATTCCAAAAAATTAAAAAATGACCAAACAATGTAAATATCCGGTGTTCAAAAAAGAAAATGTAAAGATCTGGCAAGACAATCGGGCCCCACACGATTGACACTCTATTTCACGCCTCGAGGTTTGGAAGGTGAGTGGCGCGAATTATTAATCAGACACGATTCTATATTGGAAACCGTCAGCTATTAAGTTTACACACGGCTTTTGCTGCGGGAATCGTGTGTAATTCAAACTAAAGTACTCGTAAATTCTGGTGACCGACATGTGTACTGTTCCCGTCGATCTAGATTCCGACCACCAATAAATACTACCTTGCTCACGTCATTTCACCTGAATTCTTATCTACATCCTCTCCTCGCTCGCCCTCTCTCTCTCTCTCTCTCTCACACACACACACACACACACACACACACACACACACAAATATCAGCCATGGCGCCGCCGATCTGCCCACGCGTCGATGAGGAGGCGCCGCCCTCCGAGGATGCTTAGCCGAAGAGCAGCGACGAGGAGGACCCCTACGCACCGCCGGACGAGGTTGCGCCGGACCCCCCAACTTTGGAGTGGTTTTGGGGCCAGTACAATCTTTGTCTGTGGAAGTCGCTGCAGCCACCTAAGAAAGCCAGACAAGTTTCAAGAACGAGATGGCAGAGGAGGAAGCCAGGTACCAGGCGGCATGTGAAGCCCGTGATGCCCCATGGAACAAGAAGGCGGTGGAGATTTGGGGGCGGGCGTGTCATCATGCGGAGGAGGTGTACAAAGATGGGTACTTTGTGAGGAAGGTCAAAGGCGCTAGGCGCCTCATCACTGCATGGAGGTGGGCCGATAAGCTCTAGCATGCCACCGACGAGGAGCCCCGGTGGGCACCCAACAAAATGGCAAGATCGTTTCCGCTTGTCTGCTAGCAAGAGGCAGATCGGTACATCAAGCGCTGTGAGGCGGAGGAGGCGGAGTATTTCCTCGCGCTGGGAAGACGTCAGGCACTAGGGAGCTGCTGGCGAGGGGCTGCCGGAATACTGGCCCTAGGAGGGATTATGAGTTTTAGTATCGTTCATTTTCAATTTTATGCATTGTACCTAGTAGTTAAGTATCATCACATATATGTGATGATATTATATATATTCTGTGATGAACTAATGAACAATTAATATATATTATGAATTCCATTTTCTATCTGTTTTTGTATACTAATTTGTATCAAGCTGTTATCATCCACATATAAAGAATGGAAAGCATACACACACACACATTGAAACAGAACATATAAGAACGGAAAATAGAGTACACACATTGAAACAGAGTAATATTATAATTGCTGTGCATACATAGCGATGCACGTCGAAATGACTCAACAAAATAAAATGTGTCCATGAGACCATGACCAGCAGCCCTTGCCTACATTAGCTCTTGGCTCTGCCTGAACTCGTGCAGGCGTTCGTTCAAGTGGTCGACACGCTCGTGGTACATCTGGAGCGTGATCTCGAGCTCCAAGTTGGCTATTTCATCGGAGATCACTAGGTCGAGGATGCGATGGCCATGTTCCTCTACTGCGCCCAGGTGGCTACCTAGGCCAAGGAGGCGGTCGAGCCTAGCGACCAGCGCATGGGCATCAAGCGGGCCGCAGACAAGGCGAATGGCACGACCAATGCGAATGGCATGGTGGGCGTCCGGTGCAAGTACGACGCGGCCGGCTTCTGGTGCAAGTATGGCGCAGACAGCCTCTGCCCACTCCTAGTGAGAAATGGGGGTACTAACGGGATGTGTACCCAGATGCGATGCCTTGTCGATAGCAGACAAGTGCCGATGTATCCGCTCTTGCTATGTGGTGCATCGCGGCCCTCGCTCTATGGCGCTCCAACGGTCTCGCTGTGCGGAGAGCCGCAGACTATCAGCATGGACGCACCTAGCTTGCTCTGCGGCGCGCCCTCGATCATGTTATGCAGCGTGTTGCAGCCTCTCGGCGCTGCCATGCCTATCTTGATCCGCGGCGCTGAAGCCATGCGCCAAGGGTCTTCTCAACCCTGGCAATGACGCACATCACGACGTCGTCCATCGCATTGTCGAGGAGCGCATCGGCCTCGATGGGCCGTGGCGCCTTCTTGTTTTCCTCGTCGAGGAGGTTGATGGAAGAGACGACGCTTTGATGGGTTGGCATGCTTGGAAAAGGTGGATGTGCTACAACCTATAGGCCGTGCTTGTTGCATCCGTGCATCGCGTGCTGCCTAGGTTTATGCGCAATACCACTGGGTGGCGGGAACCGGTGAGGAAATGGCGGGAAACTGTGGCATGCTCATAAAACGCCATCAATTAATGGAAACTTAGCATAGAAGGAACATCGAGCTAGCACGACGCGTGCGGGCACATTGCTCGCCCAAGGCTATAATCCATATACTTGTGTGCCCAACAGAGCACACTATTCACAGTAAAGAATATTGTTCCGTCTGCCATATATGCACACACCTTGATCTGGCTAACCGTTTCTTTTGTGTTGCCTAATCAGAAACAATTCATCTGAGTGAACTATCCGTATATCACACACACCTTCGTATGATTACCCATTTCTGTTATTCCACCTCATCACAAACAGTTTATTAGAGTGAACTATATGCCGTATATCGCACACGCCTTCATCTGGCTGCCCATTTCTGTTGTTCTGCCTCATCACAAACAGTTCATTGAACTGAACCGTATGCCCCGCATCGCACACGTAACTAAAATCTGAACCGTGTTTGATGTCTCCACCATTGCAAACATTTTGCATCTTTTTGACGGTTTTTTTACATCTCCGTTCGCGATTAATGCATCACACACAGTTTCGTCAAAGGGTCTCTGATTGTAGTGTCGCGTTAGCAGCATCCTGTAGTAGTGCAAATAGCAGCATCGTGTGCAACACCCCCCTCAACCATTCGATGTACCTCTTGTGGTCACACTATGGACACGTGGATACATCCTGCTGGACTAAACGCTAGGCCCAGAGGTGGAAATGGGTTCCCAAGGCTAGCGACTCCAGCATCCACCCCATATCCTCTCATTCACCCACCACGCTTCCCCAAAACCATCCTGCCACCCAAGATCCATCCCCATCACCGAGCACCACCGCACCCAAGCACAATCTTGCCATGGACAACTTGTAGATCCTCTGCTTAACTCGTAGATGGTCACTATGGACCGTGAAGGTGTACGACTACGTCAACCACATTGATAAACTCTCCTGCTTAGTGATCTACAAGGGTATGTAGATGCTCCCCCCTCTTGTAGATATGCATCTCCATGGATAGATCTTGCGTGTGCGTACAATTTTTTTGTTTTCCATGCAATGTTTCCCAACAGTGGCATCATGAGACATGTCTAGATGTAGATGATATGCACGAGTAGAACACAAAGGACTTGTGGGCAGTGATATTCATATTGCTTACCACCAATGTCTTATTTTGATTCGGCAATATTGTGGGATGAAGTGGCTCAGACCAACCTTACATGTCCACGCACATGAGACCGGTTCCAACGACTGACATGCAACTTGTTTTGCATAAAGGTGGCTGGCGGGTGTCTATTTTTCTCACTTTAGTTGAATCTTATTCGATGACAGCAGTCCTTGCAGAAGGTTATATTGCAACTTGATAATCACCATTGTGGTTTTGCGTAGGTACGAACATTTTTTTCTAGTTGCCTATAGCAGCCACGTAAAACTTGCAACAACAAAGTAGAGGACGTCTAACTTGTTTTTGCAGGGCATGTTGTGATGTGATATGGTCAAGATATGATTTGATATATGTTGATGTTTGAGATGATCATGTTTTGTTATAAGTTCACGACTTGCATGTAGAAGAGTACGACAACCGGCAGGAGCCTTAGGGTTGTCTTTAATTATTGTATGACCTACGTGTCAATCTTTAAGTGCCATGTAATTGCTTTACTTTATCGCTACGCGTTCGCAGTAGTTGTAGAAGCAATAGTTGGCGAGACGACCCTGACGCAACGATGGGGATCAAGATGTCGTTCCAGTGACGATGGAGATCATGCCCTTACTTTGGAGATGGAGATCAAAAGCACAAGATGGTGATAGGCATATCATGTCACATATTTTGGTTGCATGTGATGTTTATCCTTTATGCATCTTATTTTTCCTAGAACAATGGTAGCATTATAAGATGACCCCTTCACTTAATTTCAAGATAAAACTGTTCTCCCTGAGTATTCACCGTTGCTAAAGTTTGTCGTTTTGAAGCACCTCGTGGTGATCAGATGTCATAGCCTCTACATTCACATACAATGGGTGTAAGCCAATTTTTGCACATGGAGAATATTTGGGTTAAACTTGATGAGCCTAGCATGTACAGACATGGTCTCGAAACACTAGAGAACGAAAGGTCGAACATGAGTCATATAGTAGATATGAGCAACATGGAGACGTTCACCATTGAAAACTACCCCATCTCACATGATGATCGTACATGGGTTAGTTGATTTGGATCATGTATCACTTAGACAAATTGAGGGATGTTGATTTAAGTGGGAGGTCATTAGTAATTTGATTATTTGACCTAAAATTTATCATGAACTTAGTCTTAATAGTTTTCGCAAATCTATGTTGTAGATCAACGTCCCGTGCTACCGTTCCCATGAATTTTAATGCGTTCCTAGAGAAAGCTAACTTGAAATATGATGGTAGCAACTACACGGACTGGGTCCATAACTTGAGGATTATCCTCATTGCTGCACGGAAGAATTATGTCCTTGATGCACTGCTAGGTGGCAGACCTGCTACGTGAGCTGATGTAGATGTTATGAACGTCTGGCAGGCTCAATCTGATGACTACTCGATAGTTCAGTGTGGCATGCTTTACGACCTAGAACTGGGACTTCAAAAGCATTTTGAATGCCACGGAGCATATGAGATGTTCCAAGAACTGAAGCTGATATTCAAGCTAATTCCCGGGTTGAAAGATATGAAGTCTCCAACAAGTTCTATAGTTGTAAGATGGAGGAGAATAGTTTTGTCAGTAAACACATACTCAGAATGTCTGGGCACCACAACCACTTGACTCAGTTGGGAATTGATCTTCCAGTTGAAAGTGTTATTGATAGAGTTCTTTAGTCACTACCACCAAGCTACAAAGGTTTAATGATGAACTATAATATGCAAGGGTTGGAGAAAACAATCCCCGAGCTCTTTATGATGCTTATGGCCGTGGAGGAAGAAATCAAGAAAGAGCATCAAGTGTTGATGGTTAACAAGACCACCAGTTTTAAGAAAAAGGGCAGGAAAGAAAGAGAACTTCAAGAAGAATGGCAAGCAAGTTTTTGCTCTTGTGAAGAAGCCCAAAGCTGGACCCAAGCCTGAAACTGAGTGCGTCTACTACAAAGGAAATGGTCACTGGAAGCGGAACTGCCCAAGTACTTGGCAAATAAGAAGGTTGGCAAAGTGAACAAAGGTACATTTGATATACATGTTATTTATGTGTTCCTTACTAATGCTCGTAGTAGCCCCTGGTTATTTGATACTGGTTCACTTGCTCATATTTGTAACTCGAAAGAGGAGATGCAGAATAAACGAAGATTGGCTAAGGACAAGGTGACGATGCGCGTCGGGAATGGTTCCAAGGTTGATGTGATCGCTGTCGTCATACTACCTCTACATCTACCTTCAGGATTAGTTTTAGACCTCAATAATTTTTATTTGGTGCCAGCGTTGCGCATGAACATTATATCTGGATCTTATTTATTGCAAGACGGTTATTCATTTAAGTCAGGGAATAACGGTTGTTCTATTTATATCAGTACCATATTTTATGGTCATGCACCCTTAGTGAACGGTCTATTCTGGTTGAATCTCGATCATAATGCTACACATATTCATAATATTGATGTCAAAAGATGAAAAGTTGATAATGATAGTGCAACATACTTGTGGCACTGCCGTGTAGGTCATATTAGTGTAAAACGCATGAAGAAACTCCATGCGGTTGGACTTTTGGAATCACTTGATTATGAATCATTTGATACTTCCGAACCATTCCTCATGGGTAAGATGACTAAAACTTCATTCTCCGTAACAATGGAGCGAGCTAATTACTTACCAGAAATAATACATACCGATGTATGCGGTCCGATGAGTGTTGAAGCATGCGGCTGGTATCAATATTTTCTAACTTTCACAGATGATTTGAGTAGGTATGGATATATCTACTTAATGAAACACAGGTCTGAAACATTTGAAAAGTTCAAAGAATTTCAGAATGAAGTGGAGAATCGTCGTAACGAGAAAATAAAATTTCTATGATCCGATCGCGGAGGTGAATATTTGAATTACGAGTTTGGCCTTTGTCGTGGTAATCTCACATCAGATGCCAGGGGGTGGCTTATGATGGAGGGTGACAAGAGGACGTCGTCGGGTCCTGGAAGCGGGAGTGAGCACGAGCTTTATGGGACACGAGCCGTACTCAAGTCCAGGGCACTCCGAAGAGATAACACCCTTAGTCCTGCTCTGCGGGGTCTTCGCACGATGACTATGATCGATGTGAGTACAAGGCTGCTCCTTGAGCTGTGTTGCTAGAGGAGGAAGAAGGGCAGGGCTAGCTCTCTTCTCCTCAGCTATGGTGTGTGTGTGAATTGAAGTGGAACCCTTTGCATGGGTGTGGCCTGGGGGTTTTATAGGCCAACCCCCTAGGGGTACAATGGTAATACGGCCGGGTGTAGGACCCGGGTGTTAGTGGCTATGGTCGTCGGGTTCTCCGCCGGCTGCTGGGGCCCGCCTCTGGAGGGCCTGCTGGCTGCCTAGAATTCGGCCGACAGGTAGGGCCCGCCTCCTTCGGGCCCTGTTGGCTGCCATTCGCTGTAACACCATCCGTGCTAACGAAGGCCATGCCTAGGGCCGCATGGCTACAGTGCCGCGCCTGGCGGGTCGGCCGTCGCCTGGTCAGCGTATACTATAGCCACACCTTGCCAGGATTTGAGGGGACCAGATGGCACTATTTCCATACTCCGTCCTGCTGTAGTGGTTGAGTTCAGATTCCGAGGAGGGGGTCGGTGTCGGATTTCGGGATCTGGCAACCCTTGAGAGGTTCGAACTCTAGGGTGCATGTGGAGATCTAAACCTGCCCAACCTGCCTACTCGTGATCTTCCTGGGCCTAACGCATCAAGCTCAAAGACACACAAATACACAGAGATTTATACTGGTTCAGGCCACCATTGTGGTGTAATACCCTACTCTAGTGTGGCGTGGTGGATTGCCTCGAGGGGCTATGGATGAACAAGTATAGTGAATGAACAAGCCTCCGGAGGAGTGGTGTTCTTGAGATGGTGTGGTGTTCTACTTGTGCTTGGTCCAGTCTAGATCCGTCCCCCTCCTATGGCGGTGGCTAGCCCTATTTATAGTGGACTTGGTCCTCTTCCCAAATATGAGCGGGAAGGGATTCCACAACAGTGGGATTTGAAAGGGGACAAGAAGTACAATCTATTCTGACAAAAGTATTCTTCGCCTGCGAAAAGCCTCTGGTCGTGACGCTGTGGTGGGCTCATTGATGACCTATGTCCTGCCGTCCTGGCGGTCTTTGTCTCGTTGCACCAAAATGGCAACCTTTGGCTGATTCCTTGGGACTCCGCGCATGTGGCTTGCCTCCCTTGAACCAAAGAGGAAACCTGTGCTCTGCGCCCGCCTGGCACCCGCCTCGCGCCCGTCTAGCCTTGGTCGTCATGGCTCACGTCAGCTGAGCCTCGTGAGGTATCTTGCATAGAACTCTCCGCCCCTCAGGTTCCCTCCTGAGGAGGATGCTTCCTTCGGGGGTCTTGGCATCGTCCGCCATGCAAGGCTTGGCCCCTCGCGAGGGTCTTGTGATGTTGGTGTTGAAGCTGGGCCATACCAGGCCGTCGATGCAGCCACGTGGTGAGCCACAGGCAGGCAGGGCTGGATACCCCCATATCCAGGACACTGACAGTAGCCCCCAGGCCCAAGGCATGCTCGGACTTGGCTTCTAGGTGAAGCCAAAGGACAAGTGCGGAGCGCCGCGGGCCCTAACCGCCTGCAGCCTTGATGACGCGTGGCGATTGTTGGGACGTGGGCGACTCCTCTTCCCCAAGCTACCTCGACAACTGCTTGACTTGACAACTGCATGCTGCATGCAGGGAGGATCATCATTACTATAAATCATGGTAGGCCGACGATTAACCTTCTTCTGGCTATAAATACGCGAGCGGGTGGAACCCCTGCCCATTTTTCCTTCGTCTTGCTCCCGCCTGCTTTTCTTCTCCTCCATCTTGCCTCCATGGCGTCGATCAGAAGGTATTCCGCGGCCGAGAAGGGGAAGGCCCCTAGGGAAGGGCCCGATCCTCTTCCCCGAAGAAACGTCTCCACCTCCCCCATGACACCGGCGTGAGGCAACAGGTGATTAGTCCTTGGCAGTCAAGGCCTCCGCCTGGCTTCCCCCTCCCGTATACGCCCAGGCTCAGGACGAAGGAGTGCACCGTCGGGCACCGCCTGACGATGGTGGTAGGGCCGCCATTGCCCTGCCGTCCGCACCATGGACCCATGCCGAGGATAGCTCGTGCGAGTTTGTGGTGTGGGTGGCAATGCCCCCTGACACCTGGATTCGACTCCCGCAGTTCTTCGCTGGCGAGCTGCCTCTGAGGGGGCCGGCCAAGCTGTGGCTGCACCACGGTGGATGCCGCAGCCCAGCCACCGGAGCTGAAGTAGAGGTGGTGCTTCCTGGAGATGTCTTCATGACACGAGGATGGTGCGAGGTCGCCCGGGCTTGCTGTGCAAAGGGAACCCTGGCGATCCACTTCGAGTACGATGGCGCGTCCAACTTATTCTTCAAGGTCTTCAACAACGAGGGCGAGCAGCAGGAGTGCTGCCCCGAAGGAGGCGGCACAGGGAACACCATAGCAGGCGCTGGACCTGCTGCCGACCTCTGCTCCGCCTCGTCCACCAACAGCGACGACTCCTGGGAATCCAACGACTCTCCTGAGCCCAATGATTCTCCGAAGTCAAGCGACGACATCTACATGCCGCCAAGCTCCCGCCGGGGCCGCAGTGCAGTTGCAGCTGCTGCCCGGCGCCGTCAGCGACACCGCGGCGCCGTCAGCGACACCGCGGCGCCGTCAGCGACACCGCGGCACCCTATAGTTGTTTCTCCTGCACGGGAAGAAGACCAGTCCCCGTGGGGTTTGTAAGGATTGTGATGCACTTAATAGTAATGCTGTTTCTTTTGGTTTCGTGATGGATACGCGTATTCCAATTTGGCTAGGTTCCTCCCTTTTATTTTCCCTAGACAACATGGCACTCTACGACAACAGGATCCAGTCCCCAGGCAGGCTTCGGCCATCGCTAGTATGCCAGGTCGCGATGCCGTGTTCATGGCTAGGAGGTGAGCGGCCCATGGTCCGGTAGGAGCCCATGAGACGCGATGCTCATGAGGTCCCCTTCGGCGTGCAAGCAGCTGCACAGAAAATCGAAAAGGGGAGCGGAACTGCCCAAGGGGAACTGCGAGGCGAAGCATGTAAGGAGAGAAAATAGTGCTACAATGAGCTGAGGCTTATCTTTTGGGTGCCTGAATTCAATAGGGGGACGATGCTCGCTCCTGTGCCCGTGCTGCCGTTGGGCATGACCTGCGGTGGCCACCTTCCTGTCTTGCTTGTCATGGTGCTCTACGTCCTTAGGACCCGACCCTTGAGTGAGCTTAGCCGCCGCTGGTATGCCAGGTCGTGATGCCGTGGTCAAGGCCAGGGGGTGAGGGCTGGAGAGCCAGTAGGAGCTCCCGAGGCACGATGCTCGGAAGGCCTGTAACTCGCCGGATTCGATGCGCCAGGTGTCTGCCAGTTATTCGCCGTCATTGCCATGTCATTTGCTTGCGTGTTGCATTTTATCATGTCATCATGTGCATTTCATTTTGCATATGTGTTCGTTTCTTGCATCCGAGCTTTTTTCCCGTTGTCCGTTTTGCAATCCGGCGCTCCTATGTCCTCCGGCGTTCCCCTTTTTGTCTCCTGCTGTGAGTGGGTATTAGACTTTCTCGGAATGGCCCGAGGTTTGCCAAGCAGCCTTGGTATAGCACCGGTAGACCGCCTGTCAAGTTTCGTGCCATTTGGAGGTCGTTTGATACTCCAACGGTTAACCGGGTAACCGTAAAGCCTCCCTCTCTTTGCAGCCCAACACCCCTTCCAAAGTGGCCCAAAACCCATCTAACTCCCCTCCATGCTCTCGGTCGTTCGATCACAATCGCGTGGCCGAAAACCGCTCCTCATTTGGACTCTCCTAGCTCCCACTACCTATAAAACTAGCCCCTCCCCCGAAATTCGCGGATCAAATCGCCCGAAACCCTAGCAATTTCCCCCTGCCACCGGACATGTCCAACTCCGGCCGGACATGTCCGCGCCGCCCGCCGCAGCGAATCGCCCGCCGCCACGTGTCCCGCCGGAGCCCCCGTCCGCCGCGGCCCGCGCGGCCCGTCCCCGGCCCCCGCGGCCCGAGCCGGCCCGCACCTCCGCCGCTCCCCTGCGTGCATTGCCGCCGGCCCGCGCCGCCGACCTCGTCGGACTGCTCCGCCGCCGCCCCGCGGGCGCCCGACCCCGCGCCGCCGGGCCCCTCCGCCGCCCACACCGCGACGCGCCTCCCCGGCGCCTCGCCTCTGCCGCCGCCCTGCTCCTCCAGCGCCGCCGTCCCCCGCGCCAAGCCCCGCCACCTCGCCGGCGTCCGCCGCATGGCTGCCCGAGCTCCGCCGGCGCGCGCCCCCGCCGCTCCTCCGGCCTACCTCCGGCCAGATCCGGCCACGGGAGGGCCGGATCCAACCGTCCCCTCCTCCGGCGAGCCTCCCCGCCTCCTCCGGCCTTCCTCCGGCCGATTTCCGGCGAGAATCCAGCCCTGCCTCGAAGTCCGTGCAGACGAGGTTGACTTTCCCCTCCCCAAGATTTCACTAAGTCTCCGTTTCGGTGTAATTTTTATGCCATGTTCGTTATGCCGTATCTCTGCATCCGTACCTCCGTTTCGTGTGTGTTATATGTCAAATTGTTCGTCTCGACGAGTACATCATTTCATTCCATTGCATAATTTTCATTTGAGTTCATCTTGATGCTCGAAATGCTGTTGGAAGAGTGCTTCATGATGTTTTCTGCTGTCTGTTAACAGAACGAGCTCTTTTGTCATTTTTGCCATGATTGATGTGTGCATCCTATGAGGTTGATGTCTACATGTTTTTTAAACTATGACATGTCTTCTTTACAGAGGTGCTTACCATGTATTTTTGTGATCAATGTAGTGACTAGCACAAGCATGCAAACTAGGCATCGTGATGTTGCTGATTTTAGTCCTTGTTCCGCTGTTATTTTGATGCCATGTAAACTTGATGCTACAGAGAGATCCATGCATATTTTGAGATACTTCAGTAAGGGTGTTTCGAACATATGGTTATGCTCTATCCATTCATGCCCTTGGTTTCAATTATGGAGTAGTCTAGCATGTCATTTTCGTGCTCTACTTTTGCTTCAAAATGTTTCCTGGCAGATTGTTTACGTGTTATTCAATTTGGCCAAGCTTGCTATAGTTGATCCGTGCATGCTATGGACTTGTTCTTGACTTGGTTTGTTACATAAACATGTCTTCTTGATGATGCTATGCTTATATTGTCATGCAATGACTTGTGGTGAGTGATTCGAGCTTGTTAAGTAGGGTACATGATGTTGCTGTTTTACTAGGCTGAATCTGTTATTTCGTGATGCTATATAAACATGTTGCTACTGATCATTCTATGTATAATCTGGAGATGCTCTATAAACATGTTTTGATCTACATGTCATCCTCTATCCATCCATGCCCCTGGTTGCATTTATAGGTTGCTGTAGCTTGTTGTAATCTTGCTCTAAAGTTGCTTCATAATGTTGCTGTCAGCCTGTTTACATTAAGTTCAGTTGTTACCATGGTTGTTCCTAGTGTTCCATGCATCCTATGAACTTGCTATTGCCATTCTTAGCTTCACAAACACGTCTTATTACTGTTGGTGCCTTTCCATGCCATGTATTGCTCTGTAGAGAGTTGCACAAGCTCATCTACAGGCCTTCATAATTATGTTCCTGCCATGTATGAATCTGTATTATAACTTGCCATGTTTACGCGGGTGCCATCATATTTTCTTCTTCTTTTTGGCTTATGGCCAGTAAGGGACTTTTGATCTAGGTATTTAGTAGATTCATGCCATACCTTTTTTTTCCATGATAAGTTCCTGTAACATGTTGTTTGTTAGCTCTAAACATTGCATCGTGATGTTATTTTTTGCAAAGTCTGAAATTGTTATAACTTGCAATCTTACCATGTGTGTTTGAGCATGTTCTAGTGATTTCTGGAGATAGCTCAGTGTTCATGTTTTGTACTGCTTTACCTATACATCATGTCCATGCCTTTTGTTCTCATGTTGGGGTGCTGTAGTATGTTGTTTTGATGCTTGCAATATGCCTAGTTGTTGTTTTGGACAGCTTGTCCTTTAAACTTGTATAGCGTGCATGTGTTGAACCGTTGCTCCGTTTTGAGTGTGCTCTATATGAAACTTGCTTAGAATTGCATGTAGTTTCTTATTATCATGTTGGATCCATGTTTTGAGGTGTTTGCTTGATGTTTGTATGAATTTTGCATCAATGCCATGTTTGACTTGTTTTGCTCATATATTCTAGGCCATAGCTCCGAATTAAATGAACTTTATATGTAACTTGACTAGAATCTCATGTAGATCATCTTGGTGCATCTTAACTTGCTGTTTAACAACTTGAACATAAGGTTTATTCAGATCTGGACCAATTTCGAAATATGCATATGAGCACTTACCGGAATTGTTATATGTTGTTCCCGGCCTCATTTGAACTTGCCTTGATGTGTTGTTCTTGTTTGCATCATCTCTTGCCATGAGTAGCTTCATGCAGTCTTGTCTTGCATCATGCTTGGTTGATCATCATGTCTTGTTCATGTGTGGTGTGTTTACCATGTTGTGTGCTTCTTCTTGTTAGTTCCTGTTTCGTTGCGATCGTGAGGATTCATTCGTCTACGCTTGGTTCGTCTTCGTGGCTTCATCTTCTTCATGGACTCGTTCTTCTTCCTTGCGGGATTTCAGGCAAGATGACCGCTACCCTGGATCTCATTACTATCATTGCTATGCTAGTTGCTTCGTTCTATCGCTATGCTGCGCTACCTATTACCTGTTTATCAAGCCATCCCAAATTGCCATGTCAGCCTCTAACCTTTGACACCTTCCCTATGCAAACCGTTGCTTGGCTATGTTACCGCTTTGCTCAGCCCTCTTATAGTGTTGCTAGTTGCAGGTGAAGTTGAAGATTGCTCCATGGTGAACAGGATTTTGATTGGGATATCACAATATCTCTTATATTATTAATGCATCTATATACTTGGTAAAGGGTGGAAGACTCGGCCTTTTGCCTAGTGTTTTGTTCCACTCTTGCCGCCGTAGTTTCCGTCATACCGGTGTTATGTTCCCGGATTTTGCGTTCCTTACGCGGTCGGGTGATTTATGGGACCCCCTTGATAGTTCGCTTTGAACAGCAAGGCCCAACCTTGGTTTTACCATTTGCCTCACCTAGCCCTTTTTTCCCTTGGGAGTCGCGCTCTCGAGGGTCATCTTTATATTATTACCCTCCCGGGCCAGTGCTCGTCGTGAGTGCTGGTCCAACCTGTCAGCCACCGGTGGCCACCAGGGGCAACTCTGGGCTGGCCTACCGGAAGTTTGGACAATCCGGTGTGCCCTGAGAACGAGATATGTGCAGCTCCTATCGGGATTTGTCGGCACAGCGGGAGGCTTTGCTGGTCTTGTTTTACCATTGTCGAAATATCTTGTAAACCGGGATTCCGAGTCTGATCGGGTCTTCCTGGGAGAAGGTCTATTCCTTCGTTGATCGCGAGAGCTTGTCATGGGCTAAGTTGGGACACCCCTGCAGGGTATAATCTTTCGAAAGCCGTGCCTGCGGTTATAGGCAGATGGGAATTTGTTAATGTCCGGTTGTAGATAACTTGACACCAGATCCGAATTAAAACGCATCAACCGTGTGTGTAGCCATGATGGTCTCTTTTCGGCGGAGTCCGGGAAGTGAACACGGTTTCCGGGTTATGTTTGACGTAAGTAGGAGTTCAGGATCACTTCTTGATCATTACTAGTTGACGACCGTTCTGCTTGCTCTCTTCTCGCTCTTATTTGCGTATGTTAGCCACCATATATGCTTAGTCGCTGCTGCAGCCTCACCACTTTACCCCTTCCTTTCCCATTAAGCTTTGCTAGTCTTGATACCCATGGTAATGGGATTGCTGAGTCCTCGTGGCTCACAGATTACTACAACACAGTTGCAGGTACAGGTTATGCGATGATCATGACGCGAGAGCGATGCTTGCTTGCGTTGAGTTCTTCTTCTACTTCTTCGATCAGGGGATAGGTTCCAGGCCGGCAGGGTGGATGTCGTTTGAGTTTCTGTTTGTGTTTCATCCGTAGTCGGATGTTGATCTTATGTATGATGATGTTGTATCCGTGTGGCATTGTATGCCTCTTGTATGTATCCCCATATATTATGTAATGTTGATGTAATGATATCCACCTTGCAAAAGCGTTTCAATATGCGGGTCTATCCTTTGGTGGGACCTTTGAGTTCCTTTTGGATAG
Organism: Triticum aestivum; assembly: GCF_018294505.1. Classification (NCBI taxonomy): domain Eukaryota; kingdom Viridiplantae; phylum Streptophyta; class Magnoliopsida; order Poales; family Poaceae; genus Triticum; species Triticum aestivum. Next base: position 505,799,281 of record NC_057798.1, on the reverse strand, counting down.
GGTCGCATATTGGGCATGACAAGGCCCCCCTTTAATGTGCAAGCGACTCAGAAGGCTAGATGATGGTTGTTCAGGCCGACCCGTGGCCCATCGCTAGGTGAACCTGCAGATTTGATGACCAAGAAGGCCGGGAGTCCCCGGGGCGTGAGACAGAGGCACCGAGGACCCTGCGAGGTGGTGTGTGCGAGGCAGGCCGTGGACCAGAGCTCGATCCCCGGATTTATCAGCATTGCAGGGACGAACCCGAGCACAAGCATCGTGCCGTTGCAAGTGTCATGAGGCAATGCAGAAATGGTGTTAGTCAGCACACACGGCGATTATGGAGTGACAACCATAGACAAGCTCACAGAAACAATTAGATAATCTTGATGAATGCAAAGCAACACATGTCGTAAGGCTAGGCCTCATACGACCCGGGGATGATGCAGCCCGAGGGGCGCCCCCAAACTGAATGAACTAGAGAGATGTCACCTGGTACCGTCGCTGAAGAATTGTTGAAGTAGCCAAAAAACGCGTGCCGCTGAAGCTATTCCTCATGAGCCGCCACGGCGTCGAGCCTCGGGAGACTCGGAGGGGCCGGAAGACTCCTGAGGGTGCTCCTCCATCTCCGCTAGGAGCGCCTGGTGCCTGGCCTCGTAGGCCGTCTGAGCGTCCCTCATGCAGCGCTGGAACACCTCAGCTACACCCGCCATGCCAAACGGCATGCGAACGTAGCTGTGAGGCGGTCCCTCGCATTGGCCGACACGAGACAGCCACATGAGCTGCCGAGACATGGCCCTGCTGAGCCCGGGGATGTCGATGCAGACGCGGAACTCCTTACCCTCACCAGGGCAGTGAGCTGCGCCACGCGGCAGGCGGCGATCGCCTTGCAGAACCCTTCCTTCCTGAATCTCTTCGATTGCCTTACTGATGAACTCCTGAATGCCTAGTGTCTCACGCCTGCTGCCTTCTCCTGGGAAGCACGCTTTGAATAGCGCCTCCACATGGTGCCCGAGCGCCACCCTCGCGACATTGGCTAGATTTGAGGCCCTTCAAAGGAGAGCCCCCAAGCCTAGCCCGAGAGGAGCACCGAGCGCGCCTTCCTATGCGATGGGTGATGGCACCGCGTCCATAGAAGCGAGGCTCAGCACTATGTCTTCGAGTGCTGCTCCCTCATGAGACCCCTGTCCCAGCTGCAGCTTCTTTGTCTTGGGGGCGACCTTAGGAGGGAGGGCGCCATCTCTGTCTTCGGGGTTCTCAACTGCTGCAGCTTGGAAGGCGCGTTCGAGGGAGCACACTGCATCCTTCTCCTGACAGCATCATCACTGATAACGGCACGAATTTCACGGCTGACGAGGTTAAACTCTGGTGCAAAAACATGGGCATCAAGCTCGACTACACTTCAGTCTACCACCCTCAAACTAACGGTCAAGTGGAACGGGCAAATGGTCTAATCATGAGCGGCATCAAACCCAGGTTAGTGCGGTCCCTCACGGAATCTAACACGCACTGGGTAGAGGAGCTCGACTCCGTACTCTGGGGGCTGCGGACCACGCCAAATCGCACAACCGGATTCACACCATTTTTATGGTATACGGCGCTGAGGCAGTTATGCCCTACGATATAATTCATGACTCACCTCGCGTGCGCATGTACGAGGAAAGGGAAGCCGAGTTAGATTGGCAGGACAGTTTGGACGCTTTGGAGGAGGAGAGCGACGTGGCAAAATCCCGTTTCGCATTCTATCAACAGCAGGCTCGAAGATATCAAAGCAGAGAAGTACGGGCCAAAACTTACAATGTTGGCGAGCTAGTTCTACGCCTGCCGGACAAGAAAAAGGACAAACTTAAGCCCAAATGGGAAGGTCCCTTCATCATCTACCAAGCCCTTACCGGCGGTGCATACCGTCTACGCACGCATCTGACAACCGACTCGAGCCAAACCCATGGAACGCAGCCCGTCTCCGAAGATTTTACGCCTAGCGCCGGACTCAGGGTTCATCTCCTTCCTCCGTCCACCTTTCATTTTTTTTCACTGTCTTTGTTTTCCCTCCTTTTTCCTCCCTCTTTCAGTACAAACCCCTTGAGGGCTGATCTGCGCTTTGTTCGCACTTACTCGATGTGCTACTCGCACTCGTTATACCTGGGGGCTTCTTTAACAGAAGCTTATTTCTATGGGCTTCATGCCCAACACATGTGTCATACTTCCACATGTACCTTTTGATCACCATTATATGCATCGATATGACTTAAGTTTTGGCCAAGCCGAGTTGCCTGGCTCCTGTGCTTACCCCTACGTTCCCGATTGTTTGGCTAGGAGGTAAAAGGAGCACCTCTGCGATTGTTACTGCCGGGTCAGCCTGGGTGAAGCCAAAGGCTAGCGTTCTTAAGGGAATATTCGGTCGGTGACCTGAAAGATGATTTATTACTTACTTATTTATCTGCCCCTAGATGCTTTTTCTGCTATTTTCGCAGTCCGGACATGCACTTTAGGGCATGCCTCCCAGGGAAAGGAACCCTTAACGGAACTATTCTCCCTGGAAGATGTTTCTTACTAACCATGTAATATAACATAGATAGTTGGGCACTTGTCTGATAAAGCAATTATGACCCCTACGCCTTGTCTCCATGCACGCCCCGGTTCTTTTATAACCGTAAGGGTATTCGGACACACTCCGGACTGTTGGGTCCCGAGGTTGAAGCGAAAAGGTCCGCAAAGACAAACGATCTACAATCCGGCTAGAAGGCATTCTATATGTCATTTTAAAATTACATCATCAAGCTGACTGATTGTACTCCTCTTCAATCCCATCTAACAGGCTGTCTAATTTACAGTCCTGTTGGGAATATTTCGCGGCCAACTCTACTTGGCCGTACATCAAGCTCACAGGGATCTCCTTCCCATCAGGCCCCACAGGTCCGACCTCGGCCATGTGGTTTGGGTCAGCCTTCGGGTACCGCGTCTTCACCATGGACCAGGCCTCCCTGGCGCCTTGACGGCAGGCCGATATCTTCCACAGACGGAGACGTCGCCGTACTCCCTGAAGCTTCTCAGCAAGCCCTCCAAGGCCCTCAGGTAGGGAGACGGAAGGCCATAAGGCCTGAACGACGCCGCTCATCGCCTGCCGAACACGTTCGTGTAGTTGCAGCAGCTCGGGAAGAGGATCTCCCATGGAACCAGGCATTTCCTCAGCCGGACGACCCGTGAGCACACCTACAGACACATTTCTGTCAATCGACTTCCTCACCAAACTCTTCTTTTTAAAAGAGTTTGCTCAAGCACTTACTATAAATGCCGCGACGAAGCCGCCGATTCTCCTTTACGAAGTTAGACAGTTGGACCCGAACATCTTTTAGTTCTTCGCCCAGCTGGGTGTTGGCATCTTGGAGTTTGTTCCTCTCCTGCTGCACCCTCATAAGCACCCTCTCGCCGGCCTTCAACTGGCGCAACAGCTGTTGCTTGTCCGGATCTAGTCCTGCACCCTCTGCAATATTATTGTCAGACTATACACACACGCCGCACTTCATAAACTACTTCTCTTTTAAAAATATGAATTACCAGAGGGGGTCTCTGTGGCCCCCACAGCAGCGGCTAGTGCGGCCTCAAGTTGGGCCTTGCATTCTTGAAGCTCCTGGGACAGGTGGGTATTCTTCTCGGTAAGATCCTGCATTACAAATGATCCTGAAATCAGTTAGTTTAACTATTTTAAGTCTTGGGGGCTACTGGCATATATAACTATTAAAATTCCTCACCCGTATGTCTTTTACATACTGCTCCGTGGCTCTGGTTAAACCATCTTGAGCAGCACGGAGGTGCGCGTCTCCCGCATTAAAGGCATTCAATGCCTCTGGGGAGAAACACGCGTCACGAAGAACTGTCCAACGGCGCCTGTGATTCATGGCGCTCTCCACCTCAAACCTGGTGGCGGACAACCTGTTGGCATCCTCCGTTGGAGGAGCATCCGGCTCGCGCCTTGCGCTTGCCTCCCCCTCCGGACCAGGCGTTCGAGCCTGGCTGGCGGAGGCTTGGTTGGCACCCTCTCCGGACTCAGTCCAGCGAGCGCTCTTTCTCCTGGAAGAATCATGAGCGTTAATATACCTCCCAGGAGTCTTTCCCATAAAATACAATGGTGCACCATACCTTTGCGGCGGCATTTCGATTCGCGCCGCACTCCTCTTCCGCCTGCTAGGCCGCACTGACCTCGTTTGGTTAGTCGCCGCGGGCTCGGCTTCCCGCTGTAAAGGCACCTCCTGCGAAGCACCATTGGTACATGGTGGTCAGGAATAAGCATTAAAAAAGTAGCGCTGTCAGGACTTCGGTCGTACTCACTTGGGAAGCCGGACATAAACCGGGGTAGTCAGCCGTAATGGCGACTAAAGCATTGTCTATGCTGAGCTGGTGGAACACCCCGTGAATCAAATCCACCTTTATGTCCGGATCCTCTTTGGAGGCCGGATCAAGGGATCTTCCCAGATCCTCGGGTTGTGGAGTTGGGATTTCTATGCCCTCCACATGCCGGCGCAGTTCCTGCGTCGAAATCATAAAGTAAGACACTTATCTTTGAAAAGCATAGATCAGATATATAAGCGTCCGCTTACCCAGATCCGAGGGTTATTCATGGAGAATCTATTCAATGGATTAATGCGGAGGAAGTCCTCCTTCTCCCCCTTGTACAAGCCGGACAGGATCTTCACCAGATTGACGGCCGACCCCGGCCCCGTGCGGCCATGATGGGTGGCGTCATTCTCCCCGTTGAAATACCACATGGGGTGGCCCCTATATTGGAGCGGCTGCACCCCTCGCATAATGCATGTGTCCATGACTCCAATCATGGTTAACCCGAAATGGGCTAGTAACCGTATCCGGCCCATCTGATAGTGGACGCTCCTGTCATCTTCCTGTTGAGGGCTCCGTGGGCGCCAAGTCAGGCGTTTCTTCAGAGGAGTGTTGCTAAACTCCGGGAGGCCGATCCGTACTGGATCCGCCAGCGGGGCGTCTTCCATATAGAACCACTCCAAAGGCCAGTCTTCGGACGCCTTCTTCGGGGTTCTGGATAGATATCCGGTCCCGGCGATGCGCCATATTTTGGCTCCGCCCACTTGATATATCGAACCCTCGTAAGAACGGGGTACGAGGCAAAACAGCCTCTTCCACAGCGCAAAATGGGGCTCGATGCCCAAGAATAGCTCGCGAAGAGCTACAAAGCCCGCGATGTGCAAAATGGAGGCGAGCGTGAGGTGGTGAAGTTGGAGTCCATAAAACTCCAGGAGCACCCGGAGAAACGGATGTATAGGAAATCCGAGTCCCTTATTAAGTAGGGGAAGAAGCATACCTGCTCTCCTTTGGAGGGATTGGGGACGCTCTCCGCCTGCTTCCCACCCTTGTAGGTGGCTAGTCCGGCTCGAACCGGAACCATAAAGGCCGGGGGAAGGTACCCCTCTGCTTGGAGCGTCACTAACTCGCTATGCGGACTGAACATCTCCTCCAATCTCCTGGCTGAGGGCTGGGAGCGCGAGAAGAGGAGCCGCGTCGACTGTCCATGTTGGAATGGATTTTTTGCCAGATGCGCCTTGATGAGTACTTGCGGAAGGAGGATGGTGTGATTTGGATCTGGATCCTCGCCTCTATTGGACGTAGAAGCCAAGGAGCGCAACATTTATGAAGCAACCGGGCACTATCCGGCAAACACATGAAACATGAAGGAGAACCCGCCTTGCAAACGCCCAAGACAACATACGCGCCAGACTCGTCGTCATTGAAGCCTGGTTCGGGGGCTACTGAGGGAGTCCGGGACTAGGGGGTGTCCGGATAGCCGAACTATCATCATCGGCCGGACTCCAAGACTATGAAGATACAAGATTGAAGACTTCGTCCCGTGTCCGGATGGTACTTTCCTTGGCGTGGAAGGCAAGCTTGGCGATACGGATATGTAGATCTCCTACCATTGTAACCGACTTTGTGTAACCCTAGCCTTCTCCGGTGTCTATATAAACCGGATGGCTTTAGTCCGTAGGACGAACAACAATCATACCATAGGCTAGCTTCTAGGGTTTAGCCTCCTTGATCTCGTGGTAGATCTACTCTTGTAACACACATCATCAATATTAATCGAGCAGGACGTAGGGTTTTACCTCCATCAAGAGGGCCCGAACCTGGGTAAAACATCGTGTCCCTTGTCTCCTGTTACCATCCGCCTAGACGCACAGTTCGGGACCCCCTACCCGAGATCCGCCGGTTTTGACACCGACAGCGACCGTGATGCCGCTTCCTAGCATCTTGAGGACGTTGTAGCCGTGGTGCGTGGCCGCCATGAACTTGGCTAGTGTTGGGTACCCTAGGATGGCGTTGTAGGGCAGGCGGATGTCGGCGACCTCGAAGTCGATGAGCTCGGTGTGGTAGTTGTTGCGCTCGCCGAAGGTGAGAGGGAGACGAACCTGCCCGATCGGGTGTGTTGATCCATCGGTCACTCCTGAGAATGGCTTGGTCGGTGAAGCTGGTAGTATGGCACCTGGAGCCTATCGAACGTCTGAACAGAGAGAACATTGAGCCCTGCTCCACCATCGATGATGGTCTTAGTGACGGTCACATTGCTGATGACTAGGGAGCAGAGCATGGGGAGTGCGCCTGCGGTGGCCACGCACTTGAGCTGGTCCGAGGAGTTGAAGGTGATGGCACACTTGGACCACTTAAGAGGGCGAATTGCTTCAGGCTTGGGGAGCGCTGCATTTACCTCGCGTGCAAACTGCTTGAAGATGTGATGGGAGGCCGGAGCCTGTGAGCCGCCCAAGATGCAGGCGATGGCCCGAGGCTCCTGGAAGCCCCCAGCCCCCTCGTCCTGGTGGTGATCTTCATTCCTCCTTGGCGGTGGAGGCAGAGGAGGCAAGGCTGCATTTCCCTGAGGTCGATCATCATGAGGCTGCTCCCTCTAGTTGACCTCGCGAGGCTGGTCCTGCCAGCGGTCCTCATGAGGCTGGTCGCACCACTCCTGACGACGGTCGCGTCTGTCCCAGCATCCTCTGCCCCGGCCACTTCCTCGACCGTAGCCTCGATCGTTGCACTCAGGGCGTCGACCGAGGTGCCCGTCACAGAGAGCCCTGAGCTCCTGGCAGTCGCTGGTGTTGTGGTTGTAGACGTTGTGGAAGGCGCACAATGGGTGCTTTCCCTTGGATGACTCGGGGTGGTCGCAGCCGCGCTAGGTCTCTGGCTCGGCCGCGAGCGCGGCTGGTCCCTTGCACTTTGTGTCCTTGGCCTTGGTCTTCTTGTCTTATGGATTAGCATCAGGGAGCTCGAGGAGGGAGAGGCGTCCCTCCTCAGCCCTTGCGCACTTGTTCGCGATGTTGAACATCTCTTGAGCGGTGTAGAGGTCCTCGTGGATGGTGAGCTCCTCCTTCATCTTGACATCGTGAACGCCATTGGTGAACGCGAAGATGATGGCCTTGTCTGACACCTTGGGGATCTTGAGGCTTACGTTGTTGAAACACTAGATGTACTTCTGCAGGGTCTCTCCAAGTTGCTGCTTGATGGGTCGTAGACCGCCCGCGGCCGACGGATGGTCGCGAGTGCCCTGGAAGTTGGCGATGAAGCGGCTAGAAATCTCCTCCCAGGAAGAGACCGACCCCTCGGTCAGGTTTAGGAGCCAAGAGCGCGCGCCATCCTTGAGGACCATCGGGAACCAGTTTGCCATGATCTTATCATCGTCGTTGGCCGCCTCGATGCTCAGCTCGTAGAGCTGCAAGAACTCGGCGGGGTCTGCAGTGCCGTCGTAGCGCGGAGGCAGGTCGGGCTTGAACTTGCTTGGCCAGACGATGTTGCGGAGCTCCGGAGTGAACATGCGGCACCCTGCCGTGGCCATCGGAGGTCGTCGAGGGGGTGGAATGTGATCCTGGTGCACGCGCGCCGCCACCTCCTATGGCGGCACGCGGGCCTGGCGCTGGGGTGCTGGAAGCACGTGCGCTTCTCCTTGTGGGCTCTGCACCACCTGGCAGCTCACGTTATCCTCAGCCGGCGCCGGGCACTGCGGGTCGTGCTGTGGAGCCATGCGCGTGGGATTGATGATGGCGCCCCGGGACGGAGGTGGTGTGGGAGCCCCGTGAGCCACATCGCCCGCTACAGGTGGTTGCTGAGGTAGCGAGCGAGCTGGCCTGTCGGAGCCCCCGTGCGCGATGCTGATGAGCTCGGCAATGCGCGTGAGCAATTCCTCATAGAGATCTCCCACCGGGCAGTAGCGAAGAAGCTCCTGCACCGTGAGCAGGGCGGCCTACGGGTCCACCTAGTTGCATCGCGCGTGGGATGATGAAGCTGCTAGGGTCAGTGATGCAGTAGTGGTGTGGCTGTGATGGCGCACCAACGGGTGCAACGATGAAGCCTGCTGCTCGTGGCCGGCATGGCCCATGGCGGCGTTAGCCACCGGAGAAGGAGCGCGGCAGGCGCAACTGTCACCCATCGAAGCCGTCTGAGCGACGCGGGCGGCGACTGCGACCCGACGCTCGATGCAAGCCCGGTGCGTGTCGGCCATGGAGATGTCGGAGTGGAGGCGAATCGAACAACGGAAGAGAGGATCCAACGCACCCCTACCTGGCGCGCCAAATGTCGGATTTCAGGATCCGGCAACCCGTGAGAGGTTCGAACTCTGGGGTGCGTGTGGAGATATCAACCTGCCCAGCCTGCCTAGTCGTGATCTTCCTTGGCCTAACGCGTCGAGCTCAAAGAGACACAAAGACACAGAGATTTATACCGGTTTAGGCCACCATTGTGGTGTAATACCCTGCTCTAGTGTGGTGTGGTGGATTGCCTCGAGGGGCTATGGATGAACAAGTACAGTGGATGAACAAGCCTCCGGAGGAGAGGTGTTCTTGAGCTGGTGTGGTGTTCTACTTGTGCTTGCTCCAGTCTGGACCCGTCCCCCTCCTATGGTGGTGTCTAGCCCTATTTATAGTGGCCTTGGTCCTCTTCCCAAATATGAGTGGGAAGGGATTCCACAATGGTGGGATTTGAAAGGGGACAAGAAGTACAGTCTATCCTGGCAAAAGTAGTATTCGCCTGTGAAAAGCTTCTGGTCGCGATGCTGCAGTGGGCTCGCTGATGACCTCTGTCCTGCCGTCCTGGCGGTCTTGGTCTCATTGCACCGAAATGGCAACCTTTGGCTGATTCCTCGGGACTCCACACATGTGGCTTGCCTCCCTTGCACCGAACAGGAAATCTGTGCTCTATGCCCGCCTAGCGCATGTCTGGCCTTGGTCGTCATGGCTCACGTCAGCTGAGCCTCGTGAGGTATCTTGCATAGAACTCTTCGCCCCTCAGGAGCCCTCCTGAGCAGGCTGCTTCCTTCGGGGGTCTTGGCGTCATCCGCCTCGCGAGGCTTGGCCCCTCGCGAGGGTCTTGTGATGTTGGTGTTGAAGATGGGCCGTACTAGGCCGTCAATGGAGCGATGTGGTGGGCCGCATGCAGGCAAGGCTGGATACCCCCATATCCAGGACGCCGACAGTCGGGCTGGCTGCTGAGGCCGGCCCATACCCATGTCGTCTTCTGGAGGCCATCTGCGTGGCACCAGCCGACTCTGGAAGCCGGCCGTGCGACCAGTCAGCACGAGGGGCTTGGCTAGCCCCGATGTCCTGAAATGTCTTTGAGTGTGGATGAGGCTACCCAGGGTCTATCCCCCCAACATCCTTCATTTAAAACAATGTGGAAGTTTTTCACAACTCACGCCACCTGGAACACCATAGCGTAATGGTGTGTCCGAACATCGTAACCGTACTTTATTAGATATGGTGCATTCTTTGATGTCTCTTACTGATTTGTCTTTATCATTATGGGGTTTTGCATTAGAGACAACTACATTCATGTTAAATAGGGCACCGTCTAAACCGTTGAGATGACACGTTACGAACTATGGTTTGCAAGAAATCTAAGATGTGATGCTTATGTCAAAAGGCTTCAGCCTGATAAGTTCGAACCCAAAGCGGAGAATTGCCTCTTCATAGGATACCCTAAAGAAACTATTGGGTATACCTTCTACCACAGATCTGAAGGCAACATCTTTGTTGCTAAGAATGGGTCCTTTCTAGAGAAGGAGTTTCTCTAGAAAGAAGTGAGTGGGAGGAAAGTAGAACCTGATGAGGTAGTTGTACCTTCTCTCCAATTGGAAAGTAGCGCATCACAGAAAAACATTCCCGTGATGTCTACACCAAGAAGAGAGGAAGCAAATGATACTGATCATGAAACTTTAGATCAAGTTACTACCGAACCTCGTAGGTCGACCAGAAGACGTCCCGCACCAGAGTGGCACGGTAATCCTATCCTGGAAGTCATGTTGTTAGATAATGGCGAACCTATGAATTATGTAGATTCTATGCTGAGTGCAGATTCCGACAAAATGGCTTGAGGCCATGAAATCTAAGATAGGATCCATGTATGAGAACAAAGTGTGGACTTTGGTGGACTTGCCCAATGATCAGCAATCCATTGAGAATAAATGAATCTTCAAGAGGAAGACATACGTTGATGGTAATATCACCATCTACAAAGCTCGACTTGTTGCAAAAGGTTTTTGACAAGTTCAAGGATTTGACTATGATGCGAATTCTCACCTATAGTGTTGCTTAAATCTGTTGGAATCATGTTAGCAATTGCCGCATTTTATGACTATGAAATGTGGAAAATGGACGTCAAAAGTGCATTTCTTAATGGATTTCTTAAAGAAGAGTTGTATATGATGCAACAATATGGTTTTGTCGATCCTAAGGGTGGTAACAAAGTGTGCAAGCTCCAGCGATCCATCTATGGACCGGTGGAAGCATCTCGGAGTTGGAATATATGCTTTTATGAGGTGATTAAAGCATTTGGTTTTATACAGACTTACAGAGAAGCCTGTATTTACAAGAAACTAAGTGGGAGCTATATATCATTTCTAATATTATATGTGGATGACATATTGCTAATTGGAAATGATACATAATTTATGGATAGCACAAAAGGATATTTGAATAAGAATTTTTGAATGAAAGACCTCGGTGAAGCTGCTTACATATTGGGGATCAAGATCTATAGGGATAGACCGATACGCTTAATAGGACTTTCACAAAGCATATACCTTGAAAAAGTTCTGAAGAAGTTCAAAATAGACCAGTCAAAGAAAGGGTTCTTGCCTGTGTTGCAAGGTGTGAAATTGAGTAAGACACAAAGTCCGACCACGACAGAAGATAGAGAGATAATGAAAGGTATTCCTTATGCCTCAGCCATAGGTTTTATTAGGTATGCCATGCTGTGTACCAGACCCGATGTGTGCCTTGACATAAGTTTGGCAGGGAGGTACCAAAGTAATCCAGGAGTGGATCACCGGACAACGGTCAAGAATATCCTGAAATACCTGGAAAGGACCAAGAATATGTTTCTCATTTATGGAGGTGACGAAGAGCTCATCATAAAGGGTTATGTTGATGCAAGCTTCGATACAGATCCAGATGACTCTAAGTCGCAAACTAGATACATATTTATATTGAATGACGGAGTTGTCAGTTGGTGCAGTTCTAAGCAGAGCATCCTGGCAGAACCTACATGTCAAGCGGAGTACATAGCGGCTTTAGAAGCAGCGCATGAAGGAGTCTGGATGAAGGAGTTCATATCCAATCTGGGTGTAGTGCCTAGTGCATCGGGTCCAATGACAATCTTTTGTGACAACACTAGAACAACTGACTTAGCCAAGGAATCTAGGTTTCACAAGAGAACCAAAAACATAAAGCGACGCTTCAAATCCATTCGTGAAAAGGTCAAGGATGGAGACATAGAAATTTGCAAAATACATACGGATCTGAATGTGGCAGACCCATTGACTAAACCTCTTCCGTGGGCAAAACATGGTCAGCACCAAGAGTCCATGGGTATTAGATTCATTACTATGTAATCTAGATTATTGACTCTAGTGCAAGTGGGAGACTGTTGGAAATATGTCCTAGAGGCAATAATAAAGTGGTTATTATTGTATTTCCTTAATCATGATAAAGGTTTATTATTCATGCTATAATTTTATTGATCGCAAACTTAAATACATGTGTGAATACATAAGCAAAATACCAAGTCCCTATTAAGCCTATACTAGACTAGCTTGTTGATCAAAAGGTGGTTAAGGTTTCCTAACCATAGACATGAGTTGTCACTTGATAACGGGATCACAACATTAGGAGAATGATGTGATGGACAAGACCCATCCATTAGCATAGCATATGATCGTTCAGTTTTTGCTACTGCTTTCTTAAGGTCAAATTCATATTCCCTCGGCCATAAGATCATGCAACTCCCCGATGCCGGAGGAATGCCTTGTGTTCTATCAAACATCACTTCGTAACTAGGTGATCATAAAGGTACCCTACAGGTATCTCCGAAGGTGTTTGTTGAGTTGGCGTGAATCAAGATTGGGTTTTATCACTCCGTATGACGGAGAGGTATCTCTGGGCCCTCTCGGTAATACAACTTCACAAGAAGCTTGCAAGCAAAGTGACTAAGGAGTTAGTTACGAGATGATGTATTACGGAACGAGTAAAGAGACTTGTCGGTAATGAGATTGAACTAGGTATGGAGATACCGACAATCGAATCTCGGGCAAGTAACATATCGACGGACAAAGGGAACTACATATGTTGTCATAAAGGCTCGACCAATAATGATCTTTGTAGAATATGTAGGAACCAATATGGGTATTCAGGTCCCGCTATTGGTTATTGAACGGAGAAGCGTCTTGGTCATTTCTACATCATTCTCGAACCCATAGGGTCCGCACGCTTAACGTTTATTGATGATATAGTACTATATGAGTTGGTGACCGAATGTTGTTTGGAGTCCCGGATGAGACCACAGACATGACGAGGAGCTCCGAGATGGTCCAGAGGTAAAGATTGATATATAGGATGAAGGTATTCAGGTTCCAGAAAGGTTTCAGAATGCATCTGATTACCATCGGAGTGCCGGAAGGGGTTTTGGGAGGACACATGGAGTTATTGGGCTTAACGGGCCAAGGAAAGGGGAGCACACCAGCCCACAGAGGGCTAGTGCACTGACCTCCTTGCCGCTGGCCCTAGGGAAGGAAAGGGAGAGGGCCATCCCCCTCTTACCTTCTCTTCCACATAAGAAAAAGGAAGGGGGGGCGCCTCCCCTCCTACCTTCTCCCCACGCACCAAGAAAGGAAGGGGGGCGTGCCTAGGGAAGCCTCCCTAGGGCGGCCGTCGGCCCCCTTGGGGTGTGCCTAGGGATGCCTTCCCTCCACCTCCACCTATATATATGTGAGGAGGGGAGGGGGCGCAAAAGACCACAAATCCCCAAGCCGTGTGCAGCGCCCCCTCTCCCTCTACTTCACCTCTCTTGCTGGATCGAGAAGGTGAGGACGTCATCGAGCTGAACATGCACTAAACACGGAGGTGTCGTGTGTTCGGTGCTTGATCGAAACGGATCGTGAAGGTGTACGACTACATCAACCACGGTGATAAATGCTTCCTCTTAGCGATCTACAAGGGTATGTAGATGCTCTACCCCTCTCATAGCTATGCATCTCCATGGATAGATCTTGCATGTGCGTAGAATCTGTTTTGTTTTCCATGCAACGTTCCCCAACAAGTTTGTCTCCAGAATCAGTTGCATCATTGATCGTAGCCCCACTACTATCACCATCACTGAGATCACTAATGAAATTGCAGCAACAATTGAAGAACATGTACCTGACATGATGGATAATGATTTCTCTGCAGTTGATCCTCTGATTAACAATGATCTGCCTGAAGATGTGTTATCTAAAGTTGTGAACCCGGAGCCCACTGAACATGAAAATCTTGGGCAACAGGTTGTGCCTTCCCTGTGCTTGAAGGTGTTGGGCTGGCCCAAGTCTCCTCACTTGATGTGCCTGGGCCGGCTTTGTCTCGTGGTCACCATCCGAGGGCCCTTGCCCCAATTCAATTGCTCAGGTCAGGCGCAGTACCCGCATGACCCCGTACAATGGCTTTCGTGTACCTCAGCCTTCAAACACACGTGCCAACATGTCCAAGGTCTAACCTCGGGTGATCCCTTCTACAGGGTCCTAATCTTCAACACCTAACTCACAGGGTGTGCCCTAAGCGTCGATCCCACCACCAACTTTAGTCCTTGTTCTACAGACAATTGGTACCAATAGGTGTGCCATTCCCCCTAAAGAGCTGACGGAGGAAGCTCTGCTTGCAGCCTCGGCGATGGAAGATGTCACCACTGAATATGCAACATCTACTGGTGCTCCAGATGAGGGATCCACCTCCTCCTTTGCTTAATTCCATGCTTTTTAAATATCTCTTTTGTGTAGTTGTAATGTCTTACGTTGGAACATTCGTGGGATAAATTCTGAGGCGAAACAATTAGCTCTCAGTAATGCTATTTCCTCGAGTGGGTGTTCTATCATTTGCCTGTAGGAAACGAGAAATACCATGTTTGATCTTGCCTTTATTAAAACTTGCTCTCTGAAACAATTTGATAATTTGCTTATATCCCTTCTCGTGGTAGCTCTGGTGGTTTTCTTAATGTTGGGAGAAATTTAGTATTCTCTCGTGATATACCGTCAGAAGATTTTTCTTTGGTAATTAAAATCACAGGCACCCAATCTTCACAAACATGGACTCTAGCAAACATTTATGGTCCTTGCTTAGGTGATGAGTGCAACACATACACAAATTAGTTGTACAATCTGGATATTTAGGCGAATGAAGATTGGCTCATACCAGGGGACTTCAATTACATTCAAGCACGAGATAATCATAACAACCAAGGGGAAATGTTCAAGAGATGTTCACCTTTAATGACATCATCCGCAAATAAAATCTCATTGAACTCCTGAATAAAGGGCGCTCTTACACTTGGAGCAACAGGCAACAAGATCCACTCCTCGAGCAACTCGATTGGTTCTTTACATCTCTCCACTATACCAACATTTATCCGAAGACCATGGTCAAACCCCTTGAAAAACCTGTATCTAATCATATATCCTACATGGTTAATATTGAAATAACCATCCCAAGATGTAAGCTCTTCAGATTTGAACCCTTTTGGTTACTACATCCTGGTTTTCTGGAACTAGTTCAAAATGTTTGGCGAAGCCTGTCCAAGCAAACAACGTAGCTACTACCCTCTGTCACAAATTCAAAGCACAGAGACATGAACTAAAAATTTGGAGCAAAGGCATCTATCGCCTCTTGATTACTATTGATAACAGTAATACAACTCTGGCAGAATTGGATGAATTGGAAAACAGGAGGACTCTCACGGTCCCTAAAACAAACTTTCAAACTATCCTCAAGAAAAACCCTCTCCGCCTTCTAGACTACCAAAAAAAATATTGGAAAAAATGATGCACAATTAGTTGGGTCAAGTTTGGGGACGAGAGCATGAATTTTTTTCAAGCGGTGGGCACAGAAAGATACCGCAAGAACAATATTTCCAGTTTCACTATAGAAGATGGAATATGCATTGATGATCACACTGGAAAGGAAGCACTTTTATTTCAGACTTACACTGAATGACTTGATAAAACCTCCCCCACTAACATGAAGTTCAACTTCCAAACAATCATCAGACCCGTGAGTAATCTAGAGAAACTTACTATCCCCTTCGCACACTCAGAGATAGATGAAGTCATCAAAGAAACGCCAATAGATAGAGCACCGGGCCCGAATGGATTTAGCGGTGCTTTCCTTGAGGCATGATGGCCCATTATACAATAGGATTTCTATGGTCTTTGCACACAATTCCATGATGGCAATTTGTATTTAACAAGCATCAGTGATGGGCTCATAACACTGATCCCCAAGAACAACTCGCCTGAATTAGTTAACGGCTACCGCCCGATCACTCTACTGAACTATTGTCGGAAATTGATTACCAAACTCCTTGCCAACCACTTACAACAGGTGATCCTAAAAATTGTGCACTGCAACCAATACAGTTTCCTTAAAGGACAAGATTGTCTGGCTTGGGCGTTTCAATATATACATCAGTGTCAGGCATCAAAGAGGGGGATTATCCTACGTAAATTGGACTTCTCAAAAGCGTTTGACACGATTGAGTATGCCCCTATGATCAAAATAATGAATAAAATGGGCTTCAGCAACGAATCGATTTCTTGGATAGAATGCATCTTTTCCAGTGGACGATCATCGGTGCTTATTAATGAGGTTCCAGGTAGAAAATTCCACTGTCAGTGTGGCATGCATCAAGGTGACCCGCTTTCGCCCCTTATTTTCGTATTAGCAGCTGATTTACTCTAGGAGGCAATGAACAATGCTTTCTGACAGGGGAGGATACATCTACCATTCCCGTGCCCTAGACAAATGGATTATCCAGTCATTCAGTACATGGAAGACATGATCCTTGTTATGCCCGCGTGCATGCAACAAACCCTTTTTATCAAGAATATTATTTTGGATTATGCTTGCTCAATTGGACTCAAAATCAACTTTCACAAGTCCATCATTATCCCAATCAATGTGGATGAGGCCTCAGCATTAAACCTAGCGCAAATCTTTGGCTGCAAAATCAGTACACTGCCCTTCACCCACCTTGGGTTGCCGCTTGGCACCTCTCACCCCATAGTACATGACCTCATGCCTCTAGTTTGCGCTGGCAAACGGCGTCTTACGTCCACCATGGCTATAATGGCGTATGGCGGGAAGCTATCTTGGATCAACTCAATAGTCACTTCACTACTAGTTTCTTCCATGTGCACATTGAAATTCCCTCTGAAGCTCATTGAGATGGTAGACAAGATTAGAAGGAGATGCTTATGGACCAAGAAAACTGAACAGGGGGAGAAATACAACTCATTAGCAGTGTGGGATTTGGTCTATAAGCCCAAGAAACATGGTAGTCTGGGGTCATCAATTTGAAATACAAAATGAAGCGCTACTTATGAAGTTCCTTCACAAGTTGTACAACAAAAATGGAAATTCCTTGGGTCCAACTCATCTGGGATAGATACTACTATGACAAGATCCCACATGCATCAGACCCAGTGGGATCCTTCTTGTGGAGTGACTTCTAAAACTCACCCCCATGTACACACGAGTCTCTTGGGTCAACATTGTCAGTGGTACAACTGCCCTCTTTTGGAAGGACTCATGGCTTGAGGATGTAATTGCAACAACCCACACACGTGCTTACTGATTCGCGCTGCATGAAGATATTTCAGTCAAGGCATTCTCAGAGAGCACAACATTGGCTGATAACTTCCACCTGCCGCTGTCACCCCAAGCGCTTTAGGAGATTCATGACGTTAAGGATGTCTCCATGCAAATGTGTTCCCCATGACCATAGACAATGATGTTTGGCACTACATCTGGGGGAAATCGGAATTTAAATCTATCGACTACTACAAGTTTAACTTCAAAGATGTGCACGCTCATCAAGCCTTCAAATGGCTCTGGAATTCTAAGTTTGTATTGAAGATAAAAGTCTTTGGGTGGCTTTTTTCTCCTTGACAGGCTCAACATGCACATCATGCTGAGATGAAGACATTACAACATTGGTGACAATCATGACTACCTTCTATGTGGCCAGCCGATTGAAGAGACTATTGACCACATGATCTTCACATGCCCTTTTAGTCAACAATGTTGGGACAACCTTGGCATCCACTGGCCAGCCTCAACCTGCAATGTCCACTTGTTACAATTGCTCAAGCAAGACTGACATAACCCTCTATTCATGGAAATGTTCCTGGTGGCTACCTCGAGTATATGGAAAGATAAAAAAGAACAACCATTTCAGGGGCATCCACTCCAGCACTGTCTCTTGGCTTAGGAGGTTCTAGGAAGACTTTGGTCTACTACATAATAGGGTAAAAGAGGTGCATAGACCTCCAATCATTTCCTTTGTATCCTCTTTGAACTAGTACCCAAAAATTGCGCCTTGACACCCCACCCCTGCTACCCAAAGTGGTAGTGAGGGGATTGTACTTATGTATGTAACACTTTAATTATGAAATGAATACACAGTAGGAGCCTCTCCTAGTGTTTCAGGAGTAAAAAACTAAGCATTTTCCTAGTGAGAAATATAATGATTATGTTCATGTTGATGCTCAACCAGACAATGATAAAGAACCTGGAAATGACGTAGACATAGAACCTGCTATTGATCTTGATAACCCACTGATGTGTACTACACAACTTGTTTTTGTGGACTCGTGTTGGGCCTCCAAGCACGAAGTTTTGTAGGATAGTAGAAAATTTCCCTCAAGTGGATGACCTAAGGTTTATCAATCCGTGGAAGGCGTAGGATGAAGATAGTCTCTCTCAAACAACATTGCAACCAAATAATAAAAAGTCTCTTGTGTCCCCAACACACCAAATACAATGGTAAATTGTATAGGTGCACTAGTTCGGCGAAGAGATGGTGATACAAGTGTAGTAATGATAGTAGATATTGAATTTTGCAATAGTAACAATAAGAAACAACAAGGTAACAAGTAACAAAAGTGAGCACAAACGGTATTGGAATGCTTGAAAATTAGGCCTAGGGTTCGTACTTTGGCTAGTGCAATCTCTCAACAATGCTAATATAATTGGATCACATAACCATCCCTCAACGTGCGATGAAGAATCACTAGAAAGTTCTTATATAGCGGAGAACATAAGAAGAAATTGTTTTTAGGGTACAAAACCACCTCAAAGTTATTCTTTCTGATCAATCTTTCCAAGAGTTCGTACAAAAATAAAACCTAGTTATCCTTTCTGATTGATCTATCCAAGAGTTCATACTAATATAACACCATATGATACACATCACCCAACTCTAACCTAGATACTCTAATGTTACCGCGAGTATCCGTGAGTTGATTATATGATATGCATCAAACAATTTTGGATTCATAATACTCAATCCAACACAAAGAACCTGAAAGAGTGCCCCAAGATTTCTACCAGAAAAACAAAGACGAGAACGTGCATCAACCCCTATGCATAGATTACCCCAATGTCACCTTGGGAATCTGCGAGTTGAGTGCCTAAACACATATCAAGTGAATCAATATGATACCCCATTGTCACCATGGTTATTCATAGCAGGACATACATCAAGTGCTCTCAAATCCATAAAAGTATTCAATCCGATAATAATGAAATCTCAAAGGGAAAACTAAATTCATCACAACAAGATAGAGAGGGAGAAACACCATATGATCTAACTATATTAACCAAGCTCAAGATACTTCCAGATCGTGCCAAATCAAGAACACAAGAGAGAGAGAGAGAGAGAGAGAGAAAGAGAAATTAAACACATAGCTACTAGTACAAACCCTCAGCCCCAAGGGTGGACTACTCCCTCCTCATCATGGTGGCCGCTGAGATGATGAAGATGCCCACCGACGATGATTGCCCCCTCCAGCAGAGTGCCGGAACAGGGTCCAGATTGGTTTTTCATGGCTACATAGGCTTGCGGCGGCGAAACTTCTGATCTAGGGTTATTTCTGGGGGTTTCTGTATTTATAGGTATTTTTGGTGTTGGTTTCATGGGAAGATGGGCCTGAGGCCCCCCACAACCCACCAGGGCATGCCAGGGGGGCTGGCGTGCCCTGGTGTCTTGTTGGCTGCAGCCCCCCCCCCCTCTGGTGGTTCTTTGCTCCATTATTTCTCTTTCCTTCCAAAAAAATCATCAAAAAGTTCCATCCAATTCTGAGAACTTTTATTTCTACACAAAAATTAATACCACGACAGTTCTGGTGAAAACAACGCTAGTCCGGGTTAGTTCCATTCAAATCATACGAAAACTATATAGAATTGTTGTAAACCTGGTATGAATACTTCATAAATTATAGGTACGTTGGAGACGTATCAGCATCCCCAAGCCTAATTCATGCTCATCCTCGACTAGGTAAATGATAAAAGAAATAATTTATGAAGTGTGAATGCTAGCATAATGTGTATGTTTAATCAATGATAATTTCAATCACTTTTCCTAGCATCATAACAACAACTCTTTCTCATAAAACTTCTCATGTTAAAGTAGCAACCATTTCACATGTTATGGTTCAAACAATGAATTCTCTTGAAACTTAACAACCCATGTTCTTAGTCATTAAACAATTGCAATTCAACTTATTCTCAACAAAGTCTAAGTAAGAGCTCCACATACTCAATCATTATATAGTCTTGTATGATTTCTAGTACTCAAAGCATATTTTTAGAACAAATGGCATCCATCGAACGTAGAGAAAGATAGGGGGTTAATGTTTCGCCTCCCAACTCATTTATCATAGAGATAATTATCAACAATAATAAATCATGATCAAATATATTTGACGGGCCATATGTGCCTAGATCCTTCCCCACCACATGATGCTTGCCAACTAGAGAATAATTGAGGTTGAAACGAGAAAGCATACTATTAACTCTTGCATAAAAGTAAATACTGATAAATAAAAGATAGGCTCTTAGCAGAGGGAAGCAGAGGTTGTCATGCACTTTTAATTTTTGGATGCACAATCTCTTAATGCAAAAGAACGTCACATTATATTGCCCCTTATGATAGCAACCTTTATTATGCAGTCTATCGCTTTTATTACTTTGCCATCACAAGTTTGTACAATGCTTATTTTCCCTTACAATAAAATATGAAACATATTTATGAGCAATTTTAATTGCTTTATGCATCAATGACAACTTACTTCAAGGATCTTATGGTGGACACTCATGGCAAGAAACTGGGTTTAAGGGTTTTTGGATGCACAAGTAGTATCTCTACTTAGTACCACATGTTGGAGGATCCATGACAATATAACTTCTATGCAAATATACACAACCATAACTCATTACGTTGTCTTCCTTGTCCAACTTCAACTAATTTGCTCAAGTTTGAAAATAATTAATGGGTATTCACAACCATAGAAGATGTCCAAGATAATATATTTGTATGTGGAACTTCTCTTCCTTATACTAATCATTCATGAATTGCTTGTATGACCAATATTGTGATTGTCAAGCTTCAATAGATTTCACTTTCTAAACCCAATGTGAAGCCACTACTACACATGATATTAACATATATTTTTAACTTCATGATATTCAGTTCATTCAACAATTTACTCATAGGATATAAGTGAAGCACAAGAGTAAATGACAAACTACTCCAAAAAGATATAAGTGAAGATCAAGCAAGTAGTTAAGTAAATGGGTAACTATTTAAGGACTCTCTCTTATTTAGAAACTTTTAGATCTAAGTATTTAATTAAAACAGAAAGAAAAATAAAATAAAATAACATTCTACGAATAGCACACATCATGTGAAGAAGCAAAAACCTAGGCTCAACCGAGGCTAACCGATAATTGTTGATGAAGAAAGGTGAGATGCCTACCGGGGCATCCCTAAGCTTAGATGCTTGAGACTTCTTGAAATATTTTCTTGGGATGCCTTGGGCATCCCCAAGCTTGAGCTTTTGTGTCTCCTTAATTCCTTTTATATCACAGTTTACCTAAATCTTAAAAACTTCATCCACACAAAACTCAACAAGAACTCCTAAGATACGTTAGTATAAATCGAAGAAAAAACCTTATCATCATCTAATGTAGGAAATCACTAAAATTATTATTTAACATTGCCTACTATATGCCTCTGCATATTTAATACTCCTATCCTCAAATAGAATCATTAAACAAGCAAACATATGCAAACAATGCATACACAATAGCAATCTGTCTAAAAACCACAGTTTGTAAAGAAGGCAAGAGGATCCATACTCTCTAGCTCCAAAAATTCTAAAACATTACCACACTATAGCAAATTTATCATAGCTTATTGTGTAGAAAATTTCAACATTTTATCACATTCTTACTTTTATCGTGAATTCACGCAACCACGTGCAACTTTCTGCTTTCGAACAACCACCTATAGACTTGCAAAATAAGCATGGTAAAGGCTATAATTGACATTTTTATTGAAGTAAAAGATGCAAAAAATTATACAAATAACAACAAGCAAATCCTAACAAAATAAAATGATGCTCCAAGCAAAACACATATCACGTGAAAAATAAAATATAGCCCCAAGTAAGGTTACCAATAATGTTGGAGACGAATAAGGGGATGCCTTCGAGGGCACCCCCAAGCTTAGTTGCTTGCACTGGTATGCATCAGTGCTATACAAATGGTTTTTAACCCCTTTCTATGATGACATTTGGAACTGTCGCCAAGTGAGTGTGGGTGATAGGGGGTCCTTCCCGTCGGGGATAGTCCCTCCTGGCACACAGGCTGGGGCAAAATGAGCTCGTGTGTGATCGGGTGAGGTATCGAAACCCAATCGTTTCCGTGCGTATGTACATCCCACACGGTGAATATCATAAAAATATTTCTATTCATATGTATATCACACACAGTCAATCCACGAAGTACGTTCTGTTCTTATGTACATCCCACATAGTCAATCCCGGGGAAACGTTTCCGTCGCCTGCTGAAGTCGACCACGTCCTCCTCCTTCTCCTCGACGCTGCCCTCAAGGTTGTAGTACTCGTAGTAGTGGCTGCACCAGCATGTTGGTACACCACCACCGATGTCTCGATGGGAAAACTCTTCTCTACTTCTACCTAGGCCACGCGCAACTCCTCCTCTTGGTGCTCCTCGATCTCCGCCACCTCCTGCATCTCCAGCTCCCGCTCGGCGAACTCATGAGGAAGCAGGTGCTCCATGGCCACCGCTGCCTTTTCGTACATGGGTTGCATGCTGGATTCCGAGGTGGCCTGGAATATCTTGGCATGCATGGCCTCTACCCGGGCCAGGGCGACATTGGTGGCACGAAAGGCAGCTCGAGCGCTCTTGGCGTTTGCAGCCGCCGTCGCAGTAGCAGTTGCAGCCGTCTCGGTTGCTGCAGCTACCCTGTCCGCTGCCACATACGCCCTCTCGGCGGAAGCGTCCGCACTAAATGCGGATGCGGCAGCACTCTCGGTGTAGGTGGCCGCGCTCTCGGCGCAGGCGGTGGCACTCGGGGGGACACAACCATCGTACGAGCCTTCACGAAGCGTTTCTACGATGTCATCTTTGCAAGAAAGGGGTGCGGGAATGGGGATCTGGATTTGTGGATTATAGGGTTGCCAGCACTGGAGCAGACGAGCTGGCGACGCTTAAGGAGGAAGACTTAAATAGACCCAGAAATTTACATCGCGAATGATTCCTACAAAACAATTGTGTGTAATGTTGTAGATACTTTTTATTAGCTGTGAAAGACGAATTTGGAGTAAAGTGTCAATGGATGGTGTTTTAAATGTACGAGAAATTTGTAGTACTAATACAATTTTCATGTCAAATTTTGGAAAATTTCAGGGGTCACTTGACCTTTTAAGTCATTTAAGTGATTTTCTAGCCATTTAATGACCGTAATAGAAATTTGAACTACATGTACATGCAACACCTAACCATAATGGTTTGAAAAGTCATATTTTGTGTACTTGTGTGCGATTTAATTCTATATGCAGTCAATTGGAAGGAATTTTCAAACATATTGGTCTAACGGCTATGACACAATTAAGCATGGAGTGCCATGGCATTTAAATTCCAAAAAAAAGATCAGAAACACATGAAACCTTGGTTGATGTAATGTCATGCAACCAAGATGATATCGTAAAAAAATTGGCATGTTTGACAAAAGTTTGGACACACACCCCTCACAAACCGAAGCAACTCACTACAAGGCTCAAGGTTCCAAGAGGTAACAATGCATGTTTGATGACGAACGGGAGATAGCTTCCTCTTATGACCTTCAATTATTTTTTCTACGTGTAACGTGCACTAATACAACTATCATGTGAAAATTTGGAAAAGTTCAGGGGTCATTTGACCTTTTGAAGACATTTAAGTGATTTTCTAGCCATTTAATGACCGTAATTCACATTAGAACTACATGTACACTACTAGGAAAATGCTATAGCCAATATCCCTATTAATGGCGCACCATGGTGTTGGTGCGCCACTACTATATAGCAGTGGCGCACTAGAAGCAGGTGCGCCATTGTTATTTTTTGAGTAGTGGCGCACCGTTAGTCTAATGCGCCATTGCTATTTTTTCCCCGGGTCCACCCCCTTCCACATGCTTACCAATGGCGCACCTTTGACAAGTAAGCCATTGCTATTTTAAGTAGCAATGGCGCACCTGGCAAAGGTGCGCCATTGGTAAGCTAGGGGAGGTGGGCATTTTTGGCTAGCAACAGCGCACCACCCCGTGATGCGCCATTGCTATGTTCTGCATCGACCGGCCCGCCTTTTTCTTTTCTTTTCCCCTCTCACCTATCCACCACATAGCTCGAGCTCCCTCTCACGATTCCTCAACTCCACCAACAGCCGCCGGCCACCACGTACCCTCACCTACGCCACCGGCCGGCCACCGCAGCCCTCCTTCCGCTGCCGGCCCTAGACCTGTCCTACCCCATTCGCCTCCCAGTCCTCTCCCAAATCCCCCTTTGTCCCTGAGCTCGCGCGAGACCCAGCCTCGCCCCACCTCCGCCCAGCCCTCTGAACCTCGCCACCCTCCGGGGAAGCTCCGACGCCGCCCCCCTACAGATTCCCTCGCGGACACGCCTCCAATCGAGCCTCAAGCGCGCCGCCACGAAACCCTAGGCCAGCTGGGACCTCGCATCTGGATGCCGTGTCTGTGCTGGTGCAGGCGTCCGTGTCAGTTCTCTTCTTCTGCCAAAGCCGCCGTTCTCCGCCCACCTAGTGGTCATCTTCGTCCTCCTCCGCCGCTGTTCTCCGCCCACCCAGTGGCCAGCCGGCCCTCCCCTTCCCTCTCCACATCTCCTTCTCCCCCATCTCCAGCTCTTGTCCCCATCCTCCATCGGGCAGGGATCCCCGCGGCCACGACCAGGCGGCTCCCAGATCGACGGCTGCAGTGCTGCACCCCGCCGGGAGAGGAGGGGGTGGCTTCCTCTGCGTGGTTGTTCTGCTTGGGCGACGACGCATCAGTGTGGTTGCACGCGGGGAGCTGGAGGTGAAGGGTAGGAGGGTGGGGGCGGCGACCATGGGGAATTTGCCCAGCGGCTAGGTGTGACTGTGAGGTGGGCGGTGAGGAATATACCTGGCTGTGAGTTTTCTTCCTCTCCCTCCCGAATTTGATTTGCTCATTAGTGTATCAACCTATCTTTCGTCAGGAGGATCATAGGACCATGCTCAAAAACTGCTAGTGAATTAATTAATTTTCCTACTACTACTATACTAGGAGATGACGGGCTGAACGTCGGAAACCTTTGTTGATAATTAGTTCTCGAAGCAGATAGGCGCCTCATGTTCCCCTGATTACCAGTGGTTCTAGTTGGTACGTAGTACATCCCATTACTAGTTTGTACTCGTCGGAAGGAAACTGAGATACTGAGAAACCCAGCTCACGGTGTGTGTAGTACTTATTACTCACGATGTACAGGCTCGTGAGATACCAGCTTCATCCATCTATTTAACTCGATTTTGCTGAAAAATGTTTCTTTTTATCCTGTTGGATGTGTAGGCAGTAGAGGAAGTATGGATGGTAATTTTGTTTCACTCAATAAAATCCTTGTGTGTGCTAATTATGCATTGGCAGTAGGCAGTAGACTTAGCCATTTGGCAACAACGGTATTGGTTAGTTATAAGAATTCATATTGATCATGAAGAATATGCTGCATGATATTTGAAGCAATACTGCCTGGTTTTGGAGATTTGATCTGCCAATGCTGCTACTACTCTTTTGCAGGTTCTTGTAGTCAGTGGTTTGGAGGGCGAGATGCCTGTGAGGAGCAAGGAGCAAGGATTTGAGAAGGCTCGCTTCTAGTCTCATGTATAAGAATATGCCCTATTTTGACTTTGGGGCTTTATTTCTTTTGTAATATATTGTAAACATTGTATTTGTATTAAAGCAATAAAAACTAGTTTAGGATTTTTAAAAATTACTTTTGTAATATATTTGTAAACATTGTATATTTGTATTAAAGGAAGAGTAGAAGCGTGACCTATTTGCAAGCCCTAACTTTTTTTTGTATACACTGGTGGTGCTGGCGTCTCTGGTGCCGCCGTTCGGCGCTGTGGTGCCCACCGTGGCTAGTGTCGTCTGCTGGTGCAGTAGAGGGTTCCGCCATGGATGGTACTATGGTGCTACGCCTTCACTGCCTCGCCTCTTCACTGCATCGACGCTCCTTCTGCATCGAGATCTCCAGGTAATCCTCCTTCTTCTCTCTCTGCTCTGCTTCTGCATTCTGTACTGAACTGTCACTAGCCTAGGGTTCAAGCTCTGAATTTTTAGATGTTTAGATCGATTCAGTAGTTGCTTAGGTATATAGGAATCTATGTACTACTTAGGATGTCCTAGTTGCAGTAGAACATGTGTAGGTGTTTTACTGAATTTTACTTCTGATTCAAGGTTTCGTGAGTGGCTGACATACATGTTGAGAGAACATGGAGGTCCCTTATTGGATGCTTTCAGTTCAAAATACCCTGAAAGGTATCGCGGCTTCTGTTTTTTACTTGCTACTCTTATTCTTCTCATAATTTTGCAACTTTATTATAGCTTATTACTCCATGTCCTCAGAACCAACAATGTAAGTACATATTTTACTATTGGTTAAACAATGTCCTCAGAACTTTGCACGTATATCAGTGATGGTTTCCATCTTTGAACAACTAAAAGAAGTTAGTAATTTGCTGATGTGGTAGGCTGTGAGGGCAGGAAAAATGTTCAGTGGGGATTGACTTTATAGTTATATAGGATTATTACAACTATAGTGTACTTCATGATAATCACATGCTAACGATGTACCGTATGCTTCCTTCATTTGTTTTGTGCAGGGAGGGAGCTTATACTTGTTTTAATCAAACCGTTGGAGCTGAAGAATTCAGTTATGGTTCTAGAATAGAACACATTCTCATTTCAAAACGCACACACTGTCGAGATGAGGACCCTATGGCATAATGAGCCACACTGGACGGTGGCACAATGCATGAGGTACAGAACTTAAACTCCTTCATTGTCACATCAATCACAATGTTTATGTCACTAAATAGTTAATTTCTTAGGAATAGAGCATCTCTCCTTGGGCTAAACTGTAACAAAGTTCAGAATATTAAAGTTTAGATTATTAACCTTAACTTTCATTTATCAAAGATTAGCACACTTTGTTTTGGATCCACACACCTAGGCTCATCTATTGTGATCGGATCTGGCCAGATTCCTTTTGATGCATCACCTGTTACTCTTTTCGGTGAATTATGTTAGTAGTAATCTTGATTAGCTAGTTGCATGTGTGTTGTTAGTAGAATTAGCATGGCCATAGCTTAGGTCAAGCATGTACCTTATGTTTTGTCTCATGTAAAAAGCTTAGGACTGTGTTTACTGAATAATTAAGTTCTTCTGACAGGGAACTGTGCATCCTGAATGGCATAGACTCTTCGCTTCATGAAATGATCCATGTCTATGATTCAAGGTATCTTAGAGCTTCGATGTCGGATGCAAATAATTGCTCAATTTTACTTCTCTGCAATGTTCATTCTCACATATTTCTATCACTCTTTGCAGGGATAAAGTAAAGAAAAAGAAGAAAAGATTACTCGAAGATTAGTTTTAGAATTTCCTTTTTATTTCTTTGTAAATTTTCTTTTATTTGGTACTTTTAAAGACATTGTAATATTCTTACTATAACAAAAATTATGATTCTATTTCATTTTTTTGTTTTTAAATTATTTTTCCTTATAGGTTGTTTTCTGTAAATTTGGATTTTTTTGTTTTCCGAATACATTACTAGTGGTGCATTTCAACCCTTATTAGTGGCGCACCATCCTTTATTACTAGTAGCGCACCTATAAGGCTATTAGTGGCGCACATAGAGGGAATACCAGTGGAGCACCTAAGGGTTAGTAATGGCGCACTCCCTAATGCGCCATTAGTATCTGGTATACTGGTGCGCCATTATTATATAATACTAGTGGCGTGGCACCAGTGGCGCACTAGTAGTGCGCCATTAGTAGGCAAAACTGGTGCGCCACTAGTAGGCCTTTTCCTAGTAGTGGTACATGCAACGGCTAACCATAACGGTTTGAAAATCACATTTGTGCTTGTGTGCGAGTTAATTCCATGTGCAGTGAATTAGAAGGAATTTTCAAACATATTGGTCTCACGACATGGACACATGCATGGAGTGCCATGGCATTTTAATTCCAAAAAAATGAAAAAATGATCAAAAAAACATGAAACCTTGCTTCATGTAATGTCATGCCACCAAGATGATGTGGTAAAAAAATCTAAGAAACCGGAGCGACTCATTAGAAGGCTCGTGGTTCCGAGAGCGAACAATGCATGTTTCATGACGAATGGGAGATAGCTTCCTCTTACGGCCTTCAAATGTTTTCTACATGTAACATGCACTAATACAACAGTCATGTGATAATTTGGAAAATTTCAAGGGTCATTTAACCTTTTAAAGACATTTAAGTGATTTTCTAGCCATTTAATGACCATAATTCAAATTAGAACTACATGTACATGCAACGGCTAACCATAACAGTTTGAAAAATCATATTTATGTACTTGTGTGCGAGTTAATTTTGTGTGAAGTAAATTAGAAGGAATTTTCAAACATATTTGTCTCACGGCATGGACACATGCATGGAGTGCCATGGCATTTTAATTCCAAAAAATTAAAAAATGATCAGAAAAACATGAAACCTTGCTTGATGTAATGTCATGCCACCAAGATGATGTGGTAAAAAAATCTCACAAACCGTAGCAACTCACTAGAAGGCTCGTGGTTTCGACAGGGACAATACGTGTTTGATGACGAACGGGAGATAGCTTCCTCTTACGGCCTTCAAATTTATTCTACGTGTAACATGCACTAATACAACTGTCATGTGATAATTTGGAAAATTTCAGGGGTCATTTGACCTTTTGAAGACATTAAAGTGATTTCTAGCCATTTAATGACCGTAATTCCAATTAGAACTACATGTACATGCAACAGGTAACCATAACAGTTTGAAAAATCATATTTGTGTACTTGTGTGCGAGTTAATTCCATGTGCAGTAAATTAGAAGGAATTTTCAAACATATTGGTCTCACAGCATGGACACATGCATGGAGTGCCATGGCATTTCAATTCTAAAAAATTTAAAAAAGATCGGAAACACATGAAACCTTGGTTGATGTAATGTCATGCACCAAGATGATGTGGTAAATTTTTTGGCATGTTTGACAAAAGTTTGGACACACACCCCTCACAAACCGAAGCAACTCACTAGAAGACTCATGGTTCCAAGAGGGAAGAATGCATGTTTGATGACGAACAGGAGATAGCTTCATCTTACAGCCTTCAATTTTTTTCTACATGTAACATGCACTAATACAACTGTCATGTGAAAATTTGGAAATTTTTAGGTGTTATTTGACCTTTTGAAGAAATTTAAGTGATTTTCTAGCCATTTAATGACCGTAATTCAAATTATAACTACATGTACATGCAACAGCTAACCATAACAGTTTGAAAAATCATATCTGTGTGCTTGTCTGCGAGTTAATTCCATGTGAAGTAAATTAGTAGGAATTTTCAAAAATATTGGTCTCACGACATGGACACGTGCATGGAGTGCCATGGCATTTTAATTCTAAAAAATTAAAAAATGATCAAAGAAACATGAAACCTTCTTGATGAAATGTCATGCCACCAAGATGATGTGGTAAAAAAATTCGCATGTTTGATTAAAGTTTGGACACACACACCCTTCACAAACCGGAGCAACTCACTAGAAGGCTTGTGGTTTCATGAAGGAATAATGCATGTTTGATGACAAACGGGAGATAGCTTCCTCTTACAGCCTTCAAAAAATTTCTACGTGTAACTTGCACTAATACAACTATCATCTGATTTGGAAAATATCAGGGGTCATTTGACCTTTTGAAGACATTTAAGTGATTTTCTACCCATTTAATGTCTGTAATTCAAATTAGAACTACATGTACATGCAACGGCTAACCATAACGGTTTGAAAAATCATATTTATGTACTTGTCTATGAGTTAATTCCATGTGAAGTAAATTAGAAGGAATTTTGAAACATATTTGTCTCATGGCATGGACACATGCATGGAGTGACATGGCATTTTAATTCCAAAAAATTAAAAAATGATCAGAAAAACATGAAACCTTGCTTGATGTAATGTCATGTCACCAAGATGATGTGGTAAAAAAATCTCACAAAGCGAAACAACTCACTAGAAGGCTCATGGTTCCGACAGGGACAATGCATGTTTGATGACGAACAGGAGATAGCTTCCTCTTACAGCCTTCAATTTTGTTCTACATGTAACATGCACTAATACAACTGTCATGTGAAAATTTGGAAACTTTTAGGTGTTATTTGACCTTTTGAAGAAATTTAAGCGATTTTCTACCCATTTAATGACTGTAATTCAAATTAGAACTACATGTACATGCAACGGCTAACCATAACAGTTTGAAAAATCGTATTTATGTACTTGTCTGCGAGTTAATTCCATGTGAAGTAAATTAGAAGGAATTTTCAAACATATTTGTCTCACGGCATGGACACATGCATGGAGTGCCATGGCATTTTAATTCCAAAAAATTAAAAAATGATCAGAAAAACATGAAACCTTGCTTGACGTAATGTCATGGCACCAAGATGATGTGGTAAAAAAATCTCACAAACCGAAGCAACTCATTAGAAGGCTCATGGTTCCGACAGGGACAATGCATGTTTGATGACGAACGGGAGATAGCTTCCTCTTACGGCCTTCAAATTTATTCTACGTGTAACATGCACTAATACAACTGCCATGTGATAATTTGGAAAATTACAGGGGTCATTTGACCTTTTGAAGACATTTAAGTGATTTCTAGCCATTTAATGACCGTAATTCAAATTGGAACTACATGTACATGCAACAGGTAACCATAACAGTTTGAAAAATCATATTTGTGTACTTGTGTGCGAGTTAATTCCATGTGCAGTAAATTAGAAGGAATTTTCAAACATATTGGTCTCACAGCATTGACACATGCATGGAGTGCCATGGCATTTCAATTCCAAAAAAAGATCAGAAACACATGAAACCTTGGTTGATGTAATGTCATGCACCAAGATGATGTGGTAAATTTTTTGGCATGTTTGACGAAAGTTTGGACACACACCCCTCACAAACCGAAGCAACTCACTAGAAGACTCATGGTTCCGAGAGGGAACAATACATGTTTGATGACGAACAGGAAATAGTTTCCTCTTACGACCTTCAAATTTTTTCTATGCGTAACGTGCACTAATACAACTGTCATGTGAAAATTTGGAAAATTACATGGGTCATTTGACCTTTTGAAGACATTTAAGTGATTTTATAGCCATTTAATGACCGTAATTCAAATTAGATATAGTTGTGCATGCAACGGGTAAGCATAACGGTTTGAAAAATTATATTTGTTTACTTGTGTGTGAATTAATTCCATGTGCAGTAAATTAGAAGAATTTTCAAACATATTGGTCTCACGGCATGGACACATGCATGGAGTGCCTGGCATTTTAATTCCAAAAAATTAAAAAATGATCAGAAAAACATGAAAATTTGCTTGATGTAATGTCATGCCACCAAGATGATGTGGTAAACAAATTGGCCTGTTTGATGAAAGTTTGGCCACACACCCCTCACAAACCGGAGAAACTCACTAGAAGGCTCGTGGTTCCGAGAGGGAACAATGCATGTTTGACGACGAACAGGAGATAGCTTCCTCTTACGGCCTTCAATTTTTTCTACGTGTAACTGCACTAATACAACTGTCATGTGAAAATTTGGAAAATTTCAGGGGTCATTTAACCTTTTGAAGAGATTTAAGTGATTTTCTAGACATTTAATTACCGTAATTCAAATTAGAACTACATGTACATGCAACACCTAACTATCACCGTTTGAAAAATCATATTTGTGTACTTGTGTGCAATTTAATTCCATGTCAAGTAAATTAGAAGGAATTTTTAAACATATGGTCTCATGGCATGGACACGTGCATGGAGTGCCATGGATTTTTAATTCCAAATTTTTTAAAAATGATCAAAAAAACATGAAAACTTGCTTGATGTAATGTCATGCCACCAAGATGATGTGGTAAAAAAATTGGCATGTTTGACAAAAGTTTGGACACACACACCCCTCACAAACCGGAGCAACTCACTAGAAGGTTCATGGTTTCGAGAGGGAACAATGCATATTTGATGGCGAACAGGAGATAACTTCCTCTTACGGCCTTCAAAATTTTCCTACATATAATGTGCACCAATACAACTTTGATGTGAAAATTTGGAAAATTTCAGGGGTCATTTGACCTTTTGAAGACATTTAAGTGATTTTCTAGCCATTTAATGACCGTAATTCAAATTAGAACTTCATCTACATGCAATGGCTAACAATAACGGTTTGAAAAATCATATTTGTGTACTTGTGTGCAAGTTAATTCCATCTGTAGAAGCGGCTCGATGAGGCACAAGGTATATTTTAAGTGCTCCATATTCAATTGAATTAGTTTGCAAATGCTAAGTTGAAGCTTACGCACTGCTATATGCATAATTGTAGATGGCGCTGCTGAGGTCGAGACCCTCAGGTGTGACCTTGCCCGTGCGAAGGAGCAGGCAAGGGTGAGCGATCTGGTCGCAGAGAAAGTGGCTGCCGATTTAAAGGCCGAATAGGCCACTCGGCGCTAGTTCGAGGAGCGGGTATCCAAAATTGAGCAAGAGCTCAAGGACGAAACTCACAAGTGCAAGCTCCTCGAGTAGGAGAATAAAGCTAAGGCAGTCGAACTCGCCAAGGCCCTTCAGGATGCCCAAGAGGCGAGGTTCGAATCCCAAGCGGCTCGCGAGGAGCTCCGACAGGCCGGACAGATAGCGGCTGGTAAGCCCTTTCTTTTACAGTCTAAGTTTGGCGATCAGAGGTATGCCTTACTTAATCAACTATGGAGTTCTCCGGACGCCTTTGCGGATCTTCCGAAGAGCGCCGCTGACGCTGCGCAATTCTGCCGGGCCCAGGAGGGGCATGCGATGGAGAAGTTGTTCTGGTCGCAGTTTGCGACACAGGAGCGTTCAACGCTGTTGAATGACCAAATGGCGCAGTGGGCCGAGATGCATAGGGTGTACAGAGCGGCCATGAAGGAGGTCATACTCTGACTGTGGCCGGCTGAACCCGTTCCGAACAGCTATTTTGGCGCGGCGACTCATCGATGCCGTGCCCCGAATAGATGCCATCAAATGGTCGTTGTGCATAGAAGGTGCACAGAGGGCTTTTTCCCATGTCAAGGTGCACTGGGACAAGATGAAGGTCGCCGTTATCGCAGTGGAGGGTCCTCCCGAAGGCAAGGACCACCGCACGCTGGAGAGTTATTTAGACGATGTCCTAGAGGGTGCTCGCCTGATAGAGGGTCAATGCTCAAAGGATATTATATTTGAATGAATGTATCCGAACGAGCCGGATGTGTTTGTTATATACACTAAGGCTTTGTAATATATTTGTGCCATTATCAGAAAGTTCTTTCCTCCTGTGCGGCCGTTTTTGTATTCCTGAGAGTTTTCCAGTCGTCGGCTTCAGCCCCCACGTAGATGCTATGGTGGTGTTCGGAATGGCACATGAGCACTTTTGACCCAACGTCTTGGTCCGTGACGGAGGTATCAATGCGGTGAACCACGCAATCGGACTATATGGCTTTACCACTCTCACTTAGCCATAGGAGTTTGACGATGGGGCTATAAAATAGCCCCTAGTACGCATGCGGCTATCCGAATGCGGATGCATTACGTATATGCCTAGAAAAACCGTCCTTCATTTAATATGGAAACATTGTTATAGATTTAGTAAGTCACCGAGCGGCTGACCAGCTCTCGGTGCATCATGACAGTTAGTTTTCGGCTTTCTCTACTGAGGTGCTTGACCGGACGAACCAGAAACACAATTGCAGTAGTTCTCCCTTTTACTACCCTAGCCGAACAAACGGAACGTAAGTTAGCAAACATAGGAGCCGGGCAACCCAACTATTGACCAAAGACATGATTCAGAGCCGATGCATATAATGCCAAGTTCGGGATGCCAAAGTGTGCTACAAAGCTGTTCGGGCTTTGGTTTAGCGGCACATATGTGGCCGTATAGAGCCCATGGAAATTGGTGTCGGGGTATGTGAGTGAGACAACTTGGGAGACAGAATACAGTTTTATGCCAAAGTGTACCATAATCACAAAAGTCATTTTACATCCCAGGGGTCTAATAATAAGGAGAAAAGCATAGTACAGGTCCTTTAAATAAGGTTTGGTCCGAAGAGTTATTTGGATATCCTGCCGCACGTCTGCGCCGCTTTCGCCTTGTAGAGAGGGGTTCCTTGAAGGGAATGGTCTTCGGTTTCCATAAGAAACCGGGCTCAAAGAGAGCCCTTGTAAGTCCGTAGGATATTTAGGTTCGAGTGCACCTGTGGTAGGAGAGAAAAATCATCGAAGAAAGGTGGAAGGTCATGCAGGGTCAAACCATACTATAGACCTGTTCGTATTGTGCCTCCGTTGATGCCCAAGGTATTTTGAGTGCGTAGTGATGCATGCGCGGTACGAATTCCGCGGTTGTGCACGGCGATCGATGGAGGCGAAACTGGTAGTCTAGCTCCAGAAGTACCGACCCGTTAGCTTGCGGGACTGACCGGGCTTTTTTTAGCAAAGTCCAGTGGCTTAATGGCTGATGAGGCGGCTTGAGGGGGCCGCTCTAGACTTCGGCTGCGAGAGCCGCAGTGTGCTCCTCGGTGCGGAGGGAGCGTTCCATATTTCTGTTGACCATTATGATGCCGTATGGACCGGGCATCTTGAGCTTTAAATAAGCATAGTGCGGCACCGCGTTGAATCGAGCAAAAGCGGTCCATCCGAGCAGTGCGTGATAGCCACTTCGGAAGGGTACGATATCGAAGATCAAATCTTCACTACGGAAGTTGTCGAACGAGCTGAAGACAACTTCCAATATTATTGAGCCTGAGCAACGAGCCTCTACACTAGTTATCACTCCTTTAAAGGTAGTTTTAGTGGGCTTGATTCTTGCCGAATCAATACCCATTTTGCGGACAGTGTCCTGGTAGAGCAGGTTAAGGCTACTGCCACCGTCCATGAGGACTCGCGTGAGATGGAATCCATCAATGATTGGGTCGAGGACCAAAGCTCCCGATCCTCCATGATTGGGACTCGGGTGGTCCTTTCTATTGAAGGTGATCGAACAAGCCGACCATGGTTTGAATTTTGGGGTGACCTGCTCTACGGCATAGACGTCCCTTAATGCGCGCTTGCGCTCCCGTTTGGGGATGTGGGTGACAGAGATCATATTCACTGTTCTGACCTTGGTGGGAAATTTCTTCTGCCCCTGTGTTCGGTGGGCAAGACTCTTCATCGTCGTCCTCACTAGGCGGCCTTTTCCCCTTGTGTTCGGCGTTGAGCTTACCAGCCTATTTAAAGACCCAACAGTTTCTGTTGGTGTGATTGGCAGGTTTATCCGGGGTGCCATGAATCTGGCAAGGCCGATCAAGTATTCTGTCCAAACTGGATGGACCATCTTGATTTCCTTTGAATGGCTTGTTTCGCTGACCAGATTTGGAGCCACTCAATCCGGCGTTGACCGCCGTGTCTTCGTTATTGTTTCGACACTTGTGTTTATCACGTCATGGCTTGCCATTGCCATACCTGGCTTCAGAGGTGCCTGGGTCGCTAGTGCTATTGCTTCGACGAGCTAGCCAGCTATCTCCTCCCGCGCAAAAGCGGGTCATAATTGCGGTGAGGGCTGCCATGGACTTCGGATTCTCTTGGCCGAGGTGTCAAGCAAGCCACTCATCTCAGACACTGTGTTTGAAGGCCACGAGGGCTTTGGCGTCTGGAAAATCCACAATCTGGTTCTTTTTAATTAAGAACCTGGTCCAGAGCTTCCAGGCTGATTCGCCGGGTTGCTGGATTATGTGAGTAAGGTCATCAGCGTCCCGGGCCAAACATAGGTTCCTCAGAAGTTGTCTCTGAAGGCATCGTCCAAGTCTTCCCAGCTTCCAATAGAGTTTTCTAGGAGGCTGTTCAGCCAATGCCGTGCTGACCCCTTAAGTTTTAGGGGGAGGTACTTGATGGCATGTAAGTCATCACCGCGGGCCATGTGAATGTGGAGAAGAAAGTCTTCAATCCATACTGCGGGATCTGTTGTGCCATCATATGATTCAATGTTCACGGGTTTAAACCCTTCTAGGAACTGGTGCTCCATTAACTCATCGGTGAAGCATAGGGGGTGTGCGGCTCCTCTGTATCGGGCGACATCACGACGCAGTTCGGATGGAGTCCGTATGCGGTTTTCGGCCCGGGTGAAGTTGTGTTTATCGCGCTAAGCCTGATGGCCGTCTTTGCATGCTGGTGCACACCCCCTTGATCCATAAATTGATCTGGTATGACCGGCTCTATTGTCCAGGTCCCGTCACAGGTCGTGCGTGTACCCTGCAGCCACTGTTTCTCTGCCTCTAGGGCAAGGTGGCGCAGGTTGGTGTTCGGCTTGGGTTGCCGCTCTGTCCCGGCCACGAGGTGGTCGGTCAGGCCTGTCAGCCGCATTATGCGCTGCCCGTATAGGCTCTAGGACCTCATCATCAAATTGGGAGAGGAACCTGCGCTTTGGGTAACTTTTAGTTGGGCGCTCGAGGCCGTATTCCTTGGCTGCCAGGACATTAGTCCATATGTCATTGAGCAAATCCTGATCGGCTTGAAGTTGCTATCGCTTCTTTTTCAGGCTTCTTGCTATGGCTATTAGCCGGCCCTTAAAGCTCTCTTGTTCAAGGGGGTCCTCTGGTATGATGAAGTCTTCGTTGCCAAGGCTCTCATCCTCTTCGGAGGTCGATAGGTAGTTACTATCCTCCGAGCCCTCATTCTCGATATGATCATCGAGGTTGACTCGCCCCTCTTCCCAATCATCCTATTCGGATGTTGGCTCGAGAGGGGCGTCTTGGTCTTCGGCGTTATCCGGGTGTTATTGTCTACGGTGCCGGTATTGCTGTCTTTTTCGTGACTCGATTTTGATCGGCGCTGCTAACGTCGACGCTCCGCAGGTGCTTCAGCAGGTTCATCCTATAGCTTCTACCCATTGTTGCCGTCATCCTCTTTTAGTGTGTCCACAGTGTATATGTCATACGAGGAAGTGGTCGTCCATCGTCCGGTGAACGGAGGGTTCTGGCTCTTCTCATCTCCGGTATCATTATCCATACCGTCGATGTCTTCGGAATCATAGTCGAGCGTGTGGGTTAGATCCTCAATAGTGGCTATGAAGTGGGTGGTGGGTGGGACATGAAATTCCCTGCTCTCAACCCCTAGTGAGGGCTGGGCGTAGTTTGGCAGCTATCCTTCTGTAATGGCGAGAGATCACGTTAAGTCCAGGGCCTCGTTTAAGAGTGATGTTTAGATAGGGGAGCGAGAGTCTGTGGAGCAGGGTGGGGCAGGAGTTCCCAAGCTGAGCTCATGTAACACAGACCTCAAGAGTTCTGATCTGGTGTTCAGGGAGTAGTCCGGCTTCGTGTTGACGAAGGGAGCCTAGTATAACTCCGGGCCTGCTGGTGAAACAATCCCCTCTGTATCCCCGGTGTTTAGCTCTAAGGCTGCGGAGAGTCCAGCAGGCTCTAAATTCCCGTCTTCGGACTCGGTGAGGTGTTCCGGATCTAAGGCCGGAGCTGCGGTTGAGGCCGCGAACCCTTGGAAGATCAAGTCTCCTCGGATATCAGCAACATAGTTTAGGTTTCCAAAACTGATCCGATGACCAGGGGCGTAGCTGCCGATCTGCTCTAGATGGCCAATCGAATTGGCCCACAGTGCGAAGCTGCCGAATATGAAGATTTGGCCGGGAAGAAAAGTCTCCCTTGGGGCGATATTGTTGTGGATGATTGATGGACCATCGAGCCTTCTTGTGATGACACAGTGGAACTCTCAATGAAAGCACCAATGTCGGTGTGAAAACCGGCATATCTTGGGTAGGGGGTCCCGAACTGTGCATCTAAGGATCGAAGGTAACAAGGACGCAAGGGATACGATGTTTAGCCCGGTTCAGGCCCTCTTAATGGAGGTAATACCCTACTTCCTGCTTGATTGACTTTGATGAGTATAGGGGTAACAAGAGTTGATCTACCTCGAGATCGTAATGGCTAAATCCTAGATGTCTAGCCTGTATGATTGTGATTGCCCTACGGACTAAACCCTCCGGTTTATATAGACACCAGAGGGATCTAGGGTTGTACAGAGTCGGTTTATAGAGAAAGGAAGGTGCATGATCCGAATGCCAATCTTGCCACCCACGCAAACGACGGCCCCATCCGTACACGGGGAAAGATCTTTTATCTCATATCTTCACGGCCCATTAGTCCAGCCTATATCACATAGCTGGGACGCCAGAGGACCCCTTAGTCAAGGACTCCCTCAATGGCCACAGGGGCTCGCCGCGGAGGGGGAGCCTGGTATTGAAGCCCACATGCAACCACCTCGGGTTGCATGCGGCCTTGTCGCGGGGGCGCCGGGGGAGCTGGGAGTGCACATGCCTCTCCCTAGGGCCACTGCATGACCCGACAACTTCCTTCGTCGTGCACGAGCTCCCTGCACGGCTGGTTGCATTGAGAGGCCTCACGCCTTGGCTCGGGGACGACATCTTGCCAGAGAGGAGGAGGAGGCACTCCGTGAGCCACGTCGCCCGCCTGGGGCGGCCGGGGGAGGTAGCGAACAAGACAACATAAGAGCTTCTCCAGTAGCACTGACGAGCTCGACGATGCGGTCCAGCTAGTCTTCGTAGAGGTCATCGACTGGATGGTAACGCGGAAGCTCACGCACCATGAGCAGCGCCGATTGCGTGGCCGCCGGCCTGCGACAGGCATGGGAAGATGAAGCCGCGGCTGGGGTCAGCGATGGAGTGGCGGTGCGGCCATCGCGTTGCATGGAGGGCAGCATCGACAAATCCTGCTGCGCGTGGGCTGCAGGGCCGATGGCGGCGTTGGCCACAGGCGACGGGGAGCAGCGGGGAGCACCGTTGCCCGTGGGCGCCGTCTGAGCGATGCGCACGGCGAGGGCTGCCCGGCGCTCAACACGAAGTCGACGCGCGTCTGCCATGAGAACAACGAGGCGATGGCGAAACAATCGACGGAAGAGAGGCTTCGACACGCCCCTACCTGGCACACCAAATGTTGGATTCCGGGCTCCGCAGACCCAAGAAAAGTTCGAACTCTGGGGCATGTGCAAAGAACTCAACCTCTCAAGCCAATACACTCATTGCTCTCACGGCGTAACTGGACGAACATGAAGGAAATGGACATGACAGTTTACCTAGGTTCGGGCCACCTTGCGGTGTGAAACCCTACTCCTGCTTTGTGGTGGATTAGCCTCGCGGGAGCTGAGGATGAACTAGTAAAAGGGGAAGAACAGCCTCAGGAGGCCTTTTCTT
Organism: Triticum aestivum; assembly: GCF_018294505.1. NCBI lineage: Eukaryota > Viridiplantae > Streptophyta > Magnoliopsida > Poales > Poaceae > Triticum > Triticum aestivum. The sequence goes on along the minus strand of NC_057798.1, from coordinate 505,759,864 downwards.
GTGATGACCTCTAGGGATTCAGTCTCCGGGGGTCCGATCCCTTTTATGGTGGTGGCTAGGCTATATTTATAGTGGCGTCGGTCCTCTTCCCCCAAACCTTACGGGAAGGGATCCCACAATGGACAGTTTGAAAGGGGACAGGTAGTACATCTTATCCAGATGAAAGGTGGTCTTCGCCTGCAAAGCTTCTGATCATGACATCGTGGTCGGCTCGACGATGACATCCATCCTGCCGTTCTAGCGGTGCTAGTCTTGTTGCATGCAAACGACAACCTTTGGTTGATTCCTTGGGACGATACACATGCGCTTGCTTCCTTAGCACCCAAGAGGAAACCTGCCGCTCTGCGCCCGCTGGCGCGCGCCTTGCCTTGGTCGTCACCGCTGGCGTCACCTCAGTGTCATGAGGTGAGTGTTTGCATAGAAATCTCCGCTCCCCAGGAGGCCGCCTGGGGAGGCCCCTCCTTCAGGAGGTCTTGACATCGTCCGCCTCGCGAGGCTTGGCCCTCACGAGGGTCTTGTCTTGTCGTGGCTGAAGTTGGTCCATAACAGGCCGCCGATGGAGCCACGCCATGGGCCGTAGGCAGGCAAGTCTGGGTACCCCGGTTCCTAGAACACTGACAATCAATGCAACAGAACATATAAGGTATTAAAAGATCCAATACATACACAGTTTCATGGAGTTCATCCATATATACATACATAGTTTCACAATGTTCATCAATACAAATCAAAACAAGAACTAAACACTAGCAATCCATCAATGTTGCTTCCATGAAGTGAATCAAACCTGCAAAAAAGGGAGTAAGAATGTTAGAAGAAGAAGAAGACTAGAAGAAGAAGAAGAAGAAGAAGAAGAAGAAGAAGAAGAAGGACAAGAAGAAGGAGAAGAAGAAGG